>NC_079166.1:39131306-39431306 GCF_947568905.1 Ostrea edulis | reverse complement strand
GCTTCAAATTTAGACCTTTGCTCGGCGCTTACGGCCATTCAGCAGTGAGGGTTTTTTAGCGTGCCACACCTATTGTGACACGGACATCCGTTTTTAAGGTCATCTCCGAGGACCCGTGACATTCACACCTGATGCCGAGCGTTTGGCAATGGAACTGTCACTACCTGTTTTAACGACTTAGGTCTGTCGCGGCCGGGATTGGAACTCCGGCCTTCCGCATGCGAGACGAACGCTCTAACCTCTCGGTCACCGCGGCGGTGATTGGTCGATATAGTGTCATTATTTCACGTTTCTATTGCATTTGAGAATTATCAGACACCAAAAGTATTTCTGTGTGTTACTAACTCAGAGTAGTGTAATGACATTTCAAAATCACAAACGGTTAATTTTTGCAGAAAATGCTAATGCTCCTAATAGAAGTTGCATGGACATTTTACGCGATGACCCAAGAGCAAAAGATGGAGTGTATGAAATATCTTTGAATACTGAAATGAGATCTGTGTACTGTGACATGAGTACAGATGGAGGCGGTTGGACGGTAAGTTCAATTTAACTAATGTGGAAATCATTTAAAGGAAAATGTGGCCTAGGTTTTATGGTTTCTATGCTCATCAAAATTGGTACCGTATAAGTTTTACATTATGACCCCTGGGTCGAGGCCTCTGCTGGTGGACTGTTAGTCCCCGAGGGTCTCTACAGCCCAGTAGCTAAGTATTTCGTTACTAGCTTGAAAATACGGATGTATATTTAATTGCTGTTACAAAATTTAGAAATTCATTCCAAAATTAAGGATTATCTCCCTCACGCATAGCTCTTATCCTTAGACGAATTTGACTCCACTTTTTTGGCACATTGTTTTTTCCTATAATAGCTCTAAAACTTCATTTTTATTTCGGATTTCAAACATTTCGGTTGACCATTACTGAAGAGACATTATTTGTCGAAATGCCCATCTGGTGCATCAAAATTGGTACCTTATAAGTTTTACATCTTGCTTTTGTTAGGTAAACTTTACACTGTCCATATAAATAAGCAAGGAACATTATTACAAAATGCATGGTGAAAAGGTAAACAGTCATCAGTCTCCATATGCGTACTTCCTATAAAGAAAACAAAATTAAAAGTAGGGCAAACACGAACCCCTGTGCACACCAGAACAGGTGCCTAGGAGGAGTAAGCATCCTATGCCTCGTTCACACGAAGAATTTAATTCGCATTAAACGTAAGTTAATGCGAATTAAATCTGAACCGCGTTCACACGGAGATTTTAATGCGCATTAGTTTACTTCGAATTAAAATTGACGTCGCGATTTAATGCGAATTAAATTTACTTCGCATTAGCTCCGTGTGAACGCTAAGCGAAGCTAATTCGAATTAAATGTAGACGCATGCGTAATGGCCAATTTGGGTCACATGCATCATACCCATGGTCAGCTATATATATTAATGTTAGTTTTGTACGAAAAACTAAGCAAAATGATAATAATCACTAAAAACATGTACAAACAGCATGTCATTAGATAACGTCAGACGTAAATCTGTGCTCTGCATAGGCATACTGAGTAATACATGTGGAAGGAATTGTTTTTAAATACGACAACAATGTTTTAAAATAGTGATAATATGATTTTCTTTTTTACATTTTTTAAAACATATGCCGCTCATTGTTAATTTTTATACCATATGACGTCACAGTAGACTTATAATACGTATTAGTAATTAAAAATTACGTCATAACAGTAGTCAGCGGAATGGTGAAAAAGACGTTCCGAAGTTTTAAAATTGGGCCCATGAAGAAACAATAGATTGTCTAGATTGAATGCTGGTTGTCGGAGGAAATAACAAGCAATTTCTTGGGAACATATAAATAAACACGACAAAAAACTCCTTATGTGTAGATCAGAATTATGTATGTAGGCCTAAATTGTAAACATGTAGTATACTACATGTAGGCCTATATAGCGTTTTGAACAAAGAATTCTGTAAAGATCTACACAATATTCATTAAAATATCTATAAAAATAATTTTCAATAACATAGTCTATTCTTTAATTTATTTCGCGTACCCTTTAATAGAGATGCATACGAATTTAATGCGCATTAGTTTACTTCGCATTAAATATTACCGCCGTGTGAACGCTATTTAATTCGAATTAATTTAATGCGCATTATTTTACTTCGCATCAAATTTGATGCGACGTAAATTTAATGCGCATCCGTGTGAACGAGGCACTATGTTCACCGGTCACGCCCGCCTTAACCTTAAATTTTCATTAAACAAACGAAGAATTCCGTAGTCAAAATGGTAAATAAAGAATGGCTTAATAATTTATATGGAACATGTCAGACAGTATTCCGTCTTCCAACATGTTGTATTTTTTAGATTAGATTGTTATAACGAATATAAAATTTGCGAAATGCTGCTCTTAAACGAGACTGGTGAAACCCCGTAACTTCCAATTATTTGTCAAAAACATGCCTTCCTTTAAAGACTGATCATACGAAAATATGTTCTTGCGTATCTCCCTTATCGAATCAGTTGAGACACAGGCATCATATCCGTGTTTGCTTAGCTTTTGTATTCCTTACATAAGTTATGAGATTGATCACTGTTCGTTATCTTCACCTTTCATTGACACTCAGTTTGTTAAAAATAAATGATATAATTATTATTGTTACAGGTTTTAGTTAATCATGATATAGAAAAACAGTAATAAGACTGAATAGATGAACGAGTTCACTGAGTTTCTTTAAATAAGAAGATACGATATATTTACGTTTACTGTTTTACTACTTTGAATGTTGGTTAATTTTGTTTAGTTTTATCTGTCTTTTAAATTGCAAACAGAGGTATTGCTGTGGTTTCTATTTGTTTGATTTGAAGAGAAAGAAAACTCGTGGTTAAATGTGACGTCATAATACACGGTTTACGTCGAGTGGTGTTATATTACCCGCGTCAAATGAATAGGCGGATCCTGTAGTTAGCTTCATATCCCCCCCCCCCTTTGATATTTAGATGTAACTGACCGTCTAGCGCAAGGGGACTTTCATAGATAATATACATTTTAAATGAAATATAATTTACTGTATCTAACGGAATTATGATTATCACTCGGGACACGTCAATGACCATTTCATGCTTCCCTCGGTCCAACGGTCACACTGTATATACATAAGTACAAGCTATAAGTATATATTCATAAAGTACTACTTGATAAATTAGCATTTAAACCTTACAGCTTGTACTTCCTTCGCAATTAAGTTATAACGCATACCTGTGTTACTGCACATCTCTATAAATACTCGTAACATTTGGACACTAATGTATTTTCAAACTGTGAACACCTCCTGTACCCCGCCTTTAAGCCTAGGGAAAATGGTGTAAATAAATTTCAATATTCACTATATGGGTATACTAGTATATTCATTATACAAATTGTAATCATATAGTATTCTTATTTTCAATCTCTCTCGGAATAAAAGCATGCAAAAACATTTCTGTTTTCTCCAAATACGTGTATTCCTATGCAAAACTTTAAAATAGCAGTACTGGGCACGCCATGGCATTAAGAGGAATACGGTTTGTTCAAAGTTGGCATCACATTTACAAGAAAATATTTACCATTTTATTCAATATATTGTGGACTAATATTCATGACACTTGAACATATTCTAAAAGATCTATCTAATGTGTATTTAAAGATCGTTTTAACCGATGGTGATGCCCCGTGGTCTTGGAATTTGAACCATCGAAACTGAACATTAATTTTTACATTTCCAATGTGTTTGCCTCTGATTTGCCTACAAACTGTAATGATAGCCATTTCCTCATTAACGCGATTCAATTGTGCACATTGCGTGTATGAATATTCATGAATATTGTGCGTCTATTTAAACGGATGTATATTTCAACAGAAATAAATGGGGAATATTGCTATTAAAAACGAATTTCGAATTTTTGAAAATACATGAGGGCACAAACTGCAACGCTTACGCCTGCATACTTCATGAACAGTGACGTGCTTCATAAACAGTATGCCAGCTTACAGCGTTACTGTCCATACCCTCATGTGTTTTCAAAAATGAAATTTATTTCCTATATTTACATTCCATCGTCATTTCGGTTGGAAAATTCCCAGCCCTTGAAAATGTCTTACAATACTCCCTTTTCGCAGAATATTCATAAACCGCGCTTCTAAATCGAAAACGAGGCTACCGTCGTATCCAAGTATAAACAAGTATGGCGTCGACCTTAGACGGAGGCAAGAACGACAGGCATTGTTGCGTGCCGAACTGTAATGGAAATGGACGGCCTCGAAATAGGTTGGTCCTTGCACGTGTGTACGTCAGTGTGTGTTTAATGAAATGACTTCAAACAAGTCTTAACGGGTTATAATCTTTGTAACAGATCTGTGATCAAACAGTTGTTTGCTCACGTCATTTTAAGAGGGACGACTTCAAATGGACCCCAGTAAGGAAGACACTCAAGAAAGAAAGTGTTCCTTCCATATTCAACTGGAAATCTGACGAAAAAGCTGCGCGACGGGAAATTTTTAAGCATCCTGTTCCAGAGAAAATGCCTAGATTTGACACTGATGAGAATAACAACAACCCGGTCTCAAATGAAAATTTAAATTTGAATGTGGAGAGGTAATGGCATTTTAAAAATCTCTATAATTTATGTGATAGTCAATCAGAATGAATCAGGTTATATCCATAACATTATATAGGTCTATGTGTGTGTCATTTTATTTAACAGAAGGTCAGACTAATTTTACAAGAAGCACATGTAATAATCGAAGCAATGTTTCTTTTTCTACCTTCGAATTACTATTTCAATAAACAGTTGAAAATACTAGGAGAATCAAGGCAAATATAATTTAGCAATAAGTATGATTTAAGTTTCTTCAGTGCTGCTGCATGTCATTGGGACTTTCAATGTGAAATTGGTTTTACTTATTGTTTATGAATTATTCTCAGAATGATTAATCAATTGTCAAACTAGTTTTATTCATGCTGGTTTGCAATTGTATTAAACTATTTTGAATAATTCAACTCACAACAAGATCAACTGCTGCTGGACAGTAGGATGCTGGATCATCAAGATCTTTGTGAGGTATGAAATTTTGTATTATTCATTCAGACTTAGAAATTGTATTGAAATATTTTCACTATATTAAATGATGGTCTATAATAATAAAAAAAAATGTATGTTTTGCACTTTGTTAAAGTAACATGCTCTATATAACTTTGAAAATCACCTGTGCTTATGTATATTTCTTCTTCTCTTAATTCATAGTATGAATGCTGTTCTTTACACCACCATGTTAATTTTGAGAAAATGATATTCTTATGTAATGATTTAATATGCATGTAATTTAAAATATCTACCAACTTCGAAAAGGTATAGAGCGTCCTCCTATAAATTTCACATTCATCAGAGATATGCATAATTTTGTAATATATAAATAAATGAATACATCGAAGTACACAAATACTTATTACTGACACAACAGAGATCCTTTATAAAAGATAGGGGGGGTGATCAGTCTGTAACTGGCTATGAAATTGTTTGACTAACTTTCCAATTATTTATACAGTATGGATGTGAATTATATATTGCAGCAGTATGTATGAAGAAGTGCAGCCTGAGACAAATAGGGTGAATGAGTTAGAGGATATGCTGAAGAAGAAGGAAGGGGAAATTCAAAAATTACAGCAACGACTTGAGATAGAAAGATTTGGCATTCAAAGATTTTCAAATGACAATGCATTAATTTCATTTTATACAGGTTTTGCATCCATGGTCATGTTTACAACTTTTTATGAATTTATCAAACCTGGTGCTAATAGAATGACCAGTTATTATTACAGATCTTCTGACAGAATCAACCAGCACGTACTGGTGGGCAATCCGAGGAACATGTTGCTCATTGACGAATTGTTCATGTTTTTATGCCGTTTAAAATGTGGTTTTATGGAGCAGGATTTGGCTGTAAGATTTAAATGTCATTTGTCTACTGTAAGTAGGAAAATTATTACATGGGCAAATCTTTTATACTTTGCTCTTGGTAGCATATATATCTGGCCAAGTAGAGAGCAAATAAATGAGAACATGCCTAACCAATTCAAAAGTATGTATCCCTCTACACGGGTAATAATTGATTGTACAGAGTTAAAGACAGAGAGACCTTCATCTCTTGTTCTCAGTTCCAAGTGTTATTCGTCATACAAAAGCTCTCACACATGGAAAGGACTTGTTGGGATTGCTCCACATGGAGCTCTGACCTTTGTATCAAGTTTGTACACAGGAAATATGTCAGATGTAGAAATTACCAAGCTTTCTGGCCTGATTGATCTCCTGGATAGGGGTGATTCAATAATGGCAGACAAAGGATTTGTTCTGAACAAGGTATTAGAGGGGACAGGTATTTCAGTTAACACGCCCCCATTCCCCCAAAGTCAAGGTCAATTTTCAAGGCAAGAAGTGGAGCAAACCCAGGTGATAGCAAAACTAAGGATACATATTGAGAGGCATATCCGCAGAGTCAAGGAGTACCACCTTTTTGATGGTGTCATTCCCTTAAGTATGGTAGGAACAATAAATCAATTATGGACAGTGGCAAACATGCTAACTTTATTCAAGGGTCCTCTTGTCAAGGAATGGAAGTAAATTGAAGATGAAATCAATCAGGAAAATGAGATAAATATATACAATTATCAGAATATAAAAATTGTATCAGAATTGTACCAGAAATTAAAGTAACATATTACAAGATCTATAAATTTCATGACATGTAATTCACGACACATATTACCTGTGTGTTGGTTGTTTTATAATTAATAACAATAACTCTAGTTAATTACACAACCATATTTAGAAGTAACTTTCATTAGGAAAGTTTTTAAGCCCCCCCCCCCTCCCCCGTGCAACTAATGTTGGAGGAATATTAAATTTGTCCTGTCTATCCAAAAAATTAACCTGGCACATAATTTTAAATGGTAAGTGATAAAGCTGTCAGTCTTCATATGTGAGAAAATTTGATTTGGTACCAAAGTTTCTGACCTCATGACCTTGAAGATTGATCTTCTTTTAAGAAAATATCTCCTGAATTATTTAAGGCATGCTTTCATATTTTGTATATAGATTTCTTATGGCAAGACTTTGCATTTAATAACATGACCGTTGACCTGGTTACTTTGGCATAAACATGTTGAAACTGAATGGAAATAATTAGCAAATCTTGAATAGATATAGAAAATGCTACTTTAAGTAATGAAAACATTCCTTCAAATGAAAATGATCTATATCAAATATTGATCAGCCTTTCAAGTAATGGTCAAAATAAAACATATCAAGCTTGTCTTTCATTTCTTGCCATCTACTTGAGTCAAATGTTATAAGCTCAAGATGAGATTCATTTGAAGTCCAAACAAACAAGTAACACCACTCTAGTCCTGTTACCGCAAGCTGCATCATAATCTGATGAAAATAGTTATGTGTCCTCTTCAGTTTAAACCCATTTTCATCCTTGTTGAGGTAAACACATTGTGATAGGGGGTTGACAGGACACTTGATTTCCAGTAAACCATAACATGGAGTAAGGGAAGGGCAATACACCTTTCTGTCTGGGCTTGCTGCCAACCAAGGTGACCATGGACTGACACATATTCCACAGGGATAAATGTTGACATTGTCATTCATCCTCTGAAAATACAGAAAGTAGTAGAACATAGTTTTAAAATATTGCTGACTCTTATATATGTTTTATTTATTTGTATGATTTTTTTTTTTTACATGAAATATTTCATCAATACATTGGTGCTTTATTCAAAACACATATCCAAAGACCTCAAATTATGACAATATTATTTATATTCAAAAGATCTTGTAAATTTTGTGTATTTATTTATAATTTATGTATTTATCAAATTGATATACATGTATAGACCTATGCATTTAGTTTTCTTTGGGTTAAATGCCTAAGGTATTTACAACTGGACATATAATAAGTGGACTAGTTATTCTAACAAATATCTGTGCCTGCATTTATTATCAAATACATGAAAACATATATTGTAAGAGTTCTTACTGCTACAAATGCTTCAGCTGCTGTAGGCTCACATGCTATCCCATGTCTCATATTGGCTGTCACCACAGATCTGGAAGTCCTTAGTCGTTCCACCAAGGGGTCATAGTCTATACCAAAAACAGCATTGTTTGAAAATTTGTTTTTGAAAAGAAGTTGTTCAATGTCTTTAATTTGTAGTTATTGGTCAATTAACTAAACAAGCTAAGCTAAGGCACCACTAAGGGCTACAAATTTAAGACATACAAGAAAATTGAACTTTACATTGTACTATATATACAATTGTTCTCTAGAATAATAATTCATGATCTTGTCTATTTCGTTGAATTAAACATGTTGTATTTTAAGTGTACATATCAAATTAAAAATGCAGAATCTTATTTGAAATGTAGTAATGTTCATTACATGTATCAAGCCGATACATTTTTCACATAATTACCTTTTCTCCTTTTGACAATGGAACCAGCAATAGATGCCGTTATCCTATCAAGCCTAATCCTGTGCCATTTGGGATCCTGGGACTGTAACTGAGTCAGAGATTCTATCTCTGAAGCCTCATCAGTAGTGACACTTAATGAGTTAGTTTTCAAGTGTTTTGTTTCAGATAACACAGTAGATATATTGTTAATCATCACATTTTGAGATGGTAATTTAGGAAAGTCATCAGCATCCAATATATTCAGAATTAAATTACTGTTCATTTTTTGCTGCACTGCAAGTGGACTCCCCTTGGGGAATTTGCCAAACTTCGTGTCTACAACTTTCTCCTGACGTTCTAAATTTACCACGCTCAAAAGCATACAGGTGTCGTCAACTTCTTCAAGGTTATCACACAATTCCTGTAAAGGTAGTTCGGACACATTTTCAATAGGGTTGTATAATGTTGTTCGAATTCCTCTAGGTGGCACATATGGGTTCCTCATATCAAAACCTAACACTCGAACGTTGTCAATGGAGCTCCCTGCTACCTTTTCCCCTCTTGGTACATGCCATGTTTGTGGAAGTGAGGTTTTTGCTACATCTGTTGGAATAACCAGCATTCCAGTTGTTTTCATATGAGCAAGAGTATACAAAAGACCTGTAATGTGACCACATGCACCAGAGGTTCCAATTGGACAGGAGCAACTGCTGTCATCTCTCTCAAATATTGGTCCTGATTTTAGATGTATCTGTAAAGACAAATTTAAAAACATTAAGTAAATTAATGTAAATTTAAATATTTTAAAACAAGTATAGTTGGATTTAGGTAATAATTTAATAGTCAATTCATTTATTGTACAGTGTTTAACAACAAGTGGTCCATGGGCCACATTGCTCACCTTGGCCCATATTTAAAGATTTTCCCTATAAATTTGTATGTAAATCTTTGTTTCCCTATTGTGCCCCCACCCTAACTCTGGGTGCCGTATGTTAACAAACTTGAATCTACACCATGTCAGGAAGCTTTTATGTAAATGTTAACTTTTCTGGCCCAGTGGTTCTTGAGAAGAAGACTTTTAAAGATTTTCCCAATATCCCAACAGGAAAAAATTTGATCCCCAATTGTGACCCCACCCTACCCCCAGGGGTCATGATTTTAACAAATTTGAATTTCCACTATGTCAGGAAGCTTTCATGTAAATTTCTGCTTTATTCTGGCTCAGTGGTTCTTGAGAAGACCTTACCCTAGTTTTGCATTTTTGTGATTATTTCCCCTTTGAAGGGGGCATGGCCTTTCATTTGAACAAACTGGAATCTCCTTCACCCAATGATGATTTGTTTCAAGTTTGGTTGAAATTGGCCCATTGGTTCTGGAGAAGCAGTCGTTAGTATGAAAATTTTACAGACAGACGACAGACAACGGACAATCAGAAAAGCTCATTTAAGCTTTCAGCTCAGGTGAGCTAAAAATGAATTATACAACTTCAATGCAGTGATCAATACATTGGTACAGATGTTGATATGAATGGGTTCATCTGGAGGGAGGAACCCCCCACATGCATGTATGGGTGAGTGACCACCCTATCAAGTTAGACTCAATCCCAAATTTCAGAGGGGAAACCCGAGTTCTAAGGAAGCATATGCTTTAACCAATAATTTTTGTATACTGGTATTTGTGACTATAACTTACAGGTTAAGTAGTACATATTAGATGGTATCTCAAAAATGTAAATAGAATAATTAATCATTATGATACATATGACTGATAAAACATCATAAACAATCAAATTGAATATTACCTCAATTGTGTGTGGAGACTCATTTTTCTTCTGTGATCGGTAGGATCTAGCTTTAACAACACAGCCATCATCCAATTTATACACTACAATAAGAAATGTTTGATTAAAATTTTATTACAAGTGTATATATATATATATATATATATATATATATATATATATATATATAACACATATACTATATTTAACAATTACATTATGACTACATGATAATGATACACATGTATACCTTAAATACACATGTTAAGAATTTCTATATTGACATTGGTCTAGAGTTGGCTCATACAATGTAACAATACTTATTGAAAATGCACTGTATAAGAAGAATGATATATGGGGAGTTGTTGTTCTGAACACAGGGGGTACCAAGGGACAGTGCCTACATGTGTCATGTCGACTAGTCTTGTACCCTAAGTATTCGAAACAGCTTATCTTTAGTATACAATTTTAACAATTGAACATTATAACTACATGATACAATATACATATGTATACCATGATATATGCATGTTATGGTTACATGTATGATGTAATGTCTCATGTGATTTACATTGTCTAAGCACATACTACTAGTAATACAGTGTATTATGTATGAACCATGAGAAACCATGTTTGCACATATGCACTGTTTGTAGTTTCTTCATGTGATTTCAATATAATGTTATCTGTAGGTGTTGCGGTGAAATCACACATCAAATGCAAAGTTGAAACTTTACGGCACAAGTTAATTGCATGTAATACGTTAAGTATTAATACCATGTTCAAAATGTCTCATATTATGAACATTGTTTGTAGCTCATAATACTAAATTACAATGCACTTTTTTTTTCTTCTTCTCATAAACATTACATACTGAAATCTGTCAAATGCATTATGATTTAAACATATCTTATTGAGAATATATATGTATTAATAATAGTGATGTATGCCCAGGAGGGCCCTAATTTGGAATAAATAAATCATATGATATATATATGCAGGGGATATAAATTGATAAAATGATGCTAGTTTATCATAAATTAACTCATTGAAACTACTAGATTATTTATCATTCAACAAAAATATATGGTTTTTCAGCAGGCTGGGATGCTATAGGCCTAAAACTTTTTTTTCTGAGGGAGGGGGGGGGGTACTTGGACATGTATACGATCGATCAGTTTTACCAACAATCATCGTATTTAATTCATATAACTAATTATTATGTAAGATCATCTCTTCAGTAGACATCTTTGTTACATGCTGATATGGTGTAAGTTACAGCCACAAAACGATTCAAGATCGATCAGTTGATAGTATCTGTCAAACTGATCAGCTGATAGACGATTTGACCTACCTCTGATATCCGAGATGTATTTCTCGCTGAAATATTTGTATCCCTTGGAAACTTCTTTGCATCCTTCACTCTTGTTTAAAGTTTTTATTGTTTCTTCAACAAAACCGAAGGTAATGAGGGGGACAATACTGAGATCTCGCGTTGCGCAACCAACCGACTTCGTACATTCCGCTAAATCCGACATGTTTGTTGTGCGTCGAAACCGACGGTAGCCTCGTTTTCGATGCGGTATGCATATTTATGAGCATCTCATTAAGACAGGAGTATATCCATATGCATACTCACATCCATAGTGTACAGATTCATGAGGAAATGGCTGGTATTTCAATTTCTAACGATATCAAAGGCAAACAAATTGGAAATGTAAATACTTTTCAAATACATGTATGCACAACTATTCTTTCACATTCTTCTAATTATGAATAAGGATGCTATCATTGTTTCAAAAAGTCAGACATCCTGATATTTATAAACATAATTGCCGAGTTTCCTGTGTACCCAAGTAAAGTCGACATGCTAACCGTTGTAAATCTGTAGAAATATCATTCAATTCAACAAATTGTAATTTACTAATTATATTGCAATATTTATTAGTTCCAATAAATGTTTGAAAACAACCACGGGTCTCGACTCAAATGTGTCAGTAACACGGGTTCAGATACATCCTACATATATCGGTTGATTACTTTTTACCAATACCAACAAATAGATTAAATATTCTTAAGGTTAGCATGTTTCGGGGGTTTCAACAGTCTCGTTTAAAGTCAGCCTTTCGCAAATACTATGGTCGATATAACGATCTAATTGTCAATACATGCTGTCGTTGGGTTAAATGCTGTCTGACGTGTTTCATACAAATTGTTTAGCCGTTCTTTGCACACTAGTTTTGGCTATAGAATGTTCCGTTTTGCCTGTTTGGGATATGGTGCTAACGGCGGGTGTGACCAGTGGACAAGGGATGCTTACTCCTCTAAAGGACCTAATCCCACTTCTGGTACATCCATGGATCCGTGTTTACCCATCTCTTAATTTTGTGTTTTTTATAGGAGTTATGAGATTAATCACTGTTCATTATCTTCCCTTTTCATGCAGTGATCATGACCTTCATTGTGTAAAGTTGGCAAACATGGTGCATGCCTTTTCAAGGATATTATATTCAGAATTGCAATGTTGAGGGTTCGTATGTAAGGAAAACATGAAGTCACTCTATTACGAGTTGTAGTACGTATTTTCCGGTATTAGTATCCTTATTATTGCCATATTATCATTATTAATCAAACATGTGTCAAACTAACAATGAAATATTTAATTCTTGAAGGTCATTCAACGAAGGCAGGATTTATTTTTTTTTTGGATTTTCGTCGAAATTGGACTGAGTATAAACAGGGATTTGGTGACCCTTCTAAAGAATACTGGATTGGTAAGAATTATGTTTCCACATATTTGAAGAGTGATGGAAAACTGTTTCAGATATTATGAATGTCATAACTAACAAGGATTAATTTTGTCGTGTGTCGAGGGTATCAGTATGCTAAAGTATTCGTGATAATCTATATATAAACTTGTCATCATAGAAAGAACACACAGGATAAAATTCAAATGCATATTCATAACAGATTCAAAGATCTAAGATCTAAAGTGTGACAGATGAATATAAAGACCGACAGATGACGAACACAATATAATTACCAGGCATCGCTATACTTTATAAGTAGCGCAAGAATGATATAAATTATATTTTAAGCTGCCTAATCACTTTTCGTTGTCTCCGAGTTGTAACTTTGAAATGTAGATGAATTACTCTTCATGCGTTTGTTCATTTTATTACACGCCATGTACTTGCTCTGTGAGAGTTTACCCGAAATGACATTCGATATTTCAAAATGTTAAACAATACTGGGATTCAGTGATCTATATAATATCGTTTAACCATTTCGGATTTTGATATATGTTAGGTGAATCAAAAAGTAGAAAAATACCAAAGAGTAGAAAAAAGGTATTTTAAGACGTATTTTTTTTAAAAGGACAAACAACACAATGGCCTTCTTGGTATTTCAAAAGATAGCTGTTGCCAAACCAAAACTAGAAAATCCTAAAGTTATCGCGGGTATGTAGTGAATGACTTAACAAAAAGGAGATCAAACAGTGTTGATTTACTACCTACAAATTGATGCATTGATTAGTATAATTAAAGTTTTGGATGACTTCATTTATAATAGTAAGCACTATAATACTATAGTTAGGCATAGTGAAAAATGATAATTCAGTGCATCGATTTACTATGAAAAACAAAACGTTTCTAAACTTTCGTGAAAATTTCACATTTTGACCTATAAATAAAAAAGGTTCGTCAATTGGACTGCAGTTGTTATCATGCATGCTAGAAATCCCCGTGACCTTTGCCCTTTTCACTTCAACAGGAGTCATCTACCTATACCATCAAATCCCATTTCTGATGCTTGTCAATAAAAACGTTTTAGAGATATCAAAGGTGCAACACATGGTCCTCCGATCGAAAAATGATAATTCCTTGATACAAACAGTTTAGCATTATGCAAGGTGAAGATAACGGACAGTGATGTAACAATATTCCATCATCACTTGCATATGGTATTTATTTCTCTCAGCTGATCCGATACGCAAAAGCTTGTTCTGCGTATGATTAGTTTTTAAATCGAGGCAGGCTGCTGACAAACAAGTTGATGATGCAAGGGTTTCAACAATCTCGTTTACAGTCAGCATTTCACAACTTCTATGGTCGTTATAACGATCTAGTTTGCCAATACAACCTATCATTGGGTCAGATGCCGTCTAATATATTTTATACCGATTGTTAAGCCGGTTCTTTTTTTTTTTTTTTTTTGGCGCATTGCTTTTGACTACGTTTACCTGATCAAGATATGGGACTCACAGAGAGTGTGACCGGTCGACAGGAAATGCTTCCTCCTCCTAGATACCCCATATCTGGTATATCCAGGAGTCCGTGTTTGCTCAACTATATTTTGTATTGCTTATACGAGTTTTGAAATTGATCACTGTTCGTTATCTTCACTATTCATCAGGAAATTATACTTGCTTAAAGGACTATAACATGTCTAACCGATAGCAAAAAAAATATTGTAAAATCAAATATTCCATGCTAATGGCGATTTATATTTGATGAATGAATCAAACAATAAATTTGCAATTACCTATTTAGAGGGATAATTGTAACCTTAAAATGTTTTGATTACATGTAGCATAAATGTATTCGATATAAACAGTTATTAATCTAAGTGTCAATAGGATTAGCCCTGCATAAGAGTATGAATAATATTTTAAGAAACTTTACAAGTGCAACATATCCTAATTATACTCTCCAAATCCTTTATATAAATTCATACTGACCAATGCAGCTAAATAAAGTGTAATTTGCTAGAGAAAATTATTCTAATCGTTTAAAAAATCAAAAACTTCCAATAATATCACGCTGTGGGTCTTTACTATTCCTTCAAACAGGATATATATTAAATAGATAACTTGCATGTACCCAACACTCTTTCTCTCAAATTAGATAGCATCCCTATTGTAAACCATAGATCTTCACTTTCGCTACACAAAATCTTGTCACATACGAGGGCTGTCCCAAAAAGTCGTAGACAATGTTAATAATTTTCGAAATACGCATCAAATCCAAGAGAGTTTTTACATGAGAAAACTTTTACTTATTCTAAAAAAAATATTTGAATTAAGTAATAAAAGAGATAAATGGGATGTTGCTGAATAAAAAGATATATATCTGCATTGTTGGCGAACGTACAAAAATAAGTAGATATTTTCTTTGTACCACCGATTTAGATGAAAGCAAATAGTTTCATATCAAATATATCGCATTCAAATTTATATCGATGTAATCAGTTATCTTTTGTACATAATAGTTTGGTTTTATAACCACAGGACGTCATAACCGGCAGAGAAGTGATGCCATTTATAAACGAACCTGTAATGAAATTTGCGCGATATGACGACGACAATGCCATTCTTGGCGCACGAGAAAATATTATGTAGGCCATTGGTTGACACCCCAATAAAAAAAACACGAGATGGAAAGCACATCAAATAACCAGAATGTTAGCAGGGCATTAGTGTTTAAATGACACAAGATATCTGTGAAAGGAATGACATAAGAACCGAAAATGGGAAGGCAATAAAAAAGAAAATAAAAACCGCGAAATTCTGAAAGTAGATAACGTCATTTAATGGACGAAGATGAAGTTAGTGCGCCGACAGCTATGATCATATGTTTTTTATTTTCGTTTCACGTCATTTTAAAAAAGATCTTATTATGAAACTTTGAAAACAAAATTCCAAAATGACGCTCTTAAATTACAAAAGAAAATTAATATTTTTTTCTAACGTATAAACGAGTTATTAACATTGTCTATGACTTTTTGGGGACAACCCTCTTATGTGCAGGGGGCCTCCGTGGCCTAGTGGTTAGAGCATCGCGCTCAAAATCACATGGCCTCTCACCTCTGGTCGGCGCGGGTTCGAATCCCACTCGCGCCGGTAAGTGAGACAGTTTGCCAGTTTACTTTCGGAAGGTCGGTGGTCTCTTCCCAGGTACATTTTATCTGGGTTCTCTCTTCCACCAATAAAAAAACTGGGCGTCACCAGATAACTGAAAAATTGTAGAATGTGGCGAAAAACATCAAAACAATCAAATAACCAATCAACCGTACGTTCAAATAGGTAGTTAATAGTCACTTCTGGTTTGTAATTCATTAGTTATTCATGGTTTGTTGATGTATATTAATCAGGGAATGATGCGATAAACGCCTTGACAAGGACGAAAGACCAAGAGCTTCTCATTGTCCTCACATCGTTTAGTGAAAATGCCCAATATTCAACATTTTATGTCGGCGACGAGGAAAGTAAATACAACCTCACTGTGTCTGGATACTCTGGAACTACGGGTAAGATTACACGTTTCGCACCTGAAAGGAATTCAAATGGGTTTTCATATCATTTTATTTTATTGAAAATGTAATGCCCGTTTACAGTATAAGCGTTTTAGTATGTACGGGTATAGGTCAATCTGATTAAAATCAGATCCTATGATCCGCTAACATAGTGAGCGGATCATACATGTAGGATCTGATTTGAATCAGATTGGGATGTAGGTTATCAAACCCGTAACATGAGGTAATGAAAACGTTTCAACTCAAAACTATTTGAGGTGAGTTATACATTGAATCAAACTATATTTGCATGTTTCATCTCGAATTAGATTTGTATACTTTTGTTATGTTACTATGATTATGATATTTGGTATATTAGGCGTTTTATTACATTGGTATATGAAGGTATCTTAGATTCCAAATCTCGCCAACATTATAAGTTTTTGCTCAGAAAAGGTTTATATTTAGCCATGCTTATTATTCTTAAAGATGATAATTACTTTTACTAGTACATGTACATTTAATCAGAGTATAGTTCATCTTTAGTGGAATAAATTCACCAACGACTAATTCAATATATCTTACATCCCAGCAGTTGTGCTGAATTTATTGTCTAAGCATAAGTTTCATATTTTGCAGAATAAGTATTGATTAATCGCCTAAAGCATAAAATTAAAATATTTTCGACAAAGACGCAAAATGGAAATTCTATAAACGCAGAAACACACATGGAAGTATTCTAGATACAGGGTTCTCTCAACATCGATACATTTTACATGTACCTAAGAGAAAGATGATCAAGAAGCTCTAAATACGTATGATCTCTGATAATTCCAATTCAAGTGTATACAACTTTATATACTATAGGCAGCGTTTATCTTTAAATGTAAATCAAAACCTTACAGTATATTTAACTCGTTTGAAAGTCGGTCGCGTGTTTGATCCAACTAAAACATTAACAATCCACATGATATTCAATGATGAAATTTGATATTTACATTCTAATTCATTTCAATTGTTATACTTTTTTCTAGGTGACAGTCTGACCAGTCATAATGGAATGAGATTTTCTACGTACGACAACAATAATGACAAAAACTGTGCAAGACTTTTTCAAGGAGGCTGGTGGTATAGTGACTGTGGTGATTCAGACCTAAACAGGAACTACAGAAACATATTTGGTTTTAGGAGAGGTATTGCCAATGCATGGGAAGGGGTTACATGGTTGCTAGGAACAGTGATGATGACACGACCCAAGAGTTCTTAAATATATTTTAATAAATTTTAGAAGTGCACAAAAAGACAGGTATAATCATATCAGCTAACACAATTGTAACACATATGAGGGTGAAACGATATTCGTTCCGTGCAATTTAATTAGGAATACATGTATAATTATGCTTTACAAGTTGTGAGTGGTCATGATACCATATTTCCAATAATTATACTGAAAATGCATCTTCGAATATCAGACATGTTGATAATGATTTCTAAAGCAATGATTTGCAGTGTTCATTTCCCATCACCGGTGTGTCCACGGATCCCTGTTCGTCCAACTATCTATTTTGTATTGCTTATAGGAGTTATGAGATTGATCACTCCTCTTTATATTCACCTTTTTAAATATAATATTATTATATTAGATACTGTAACAATGCAATATAGAATTATCTATTCTGAAGTAGTTCCCATTTTTCATATTTTCATGTGCAATATATGTTTGAAAAATCACTTTTTTCAATAAAAGTAACTTACTTAAAAAAAAAAGACTTTTTTAAGATTATGTAAGCGAGTATAATACAATTATATTATTAATACAATAATACAATTTATATTAGATCTATTGATCCTTTCGAGAAGACCAGCAGGAAAAACGGGAGTGGTATATTTTACAGACTAACATCCCACACTTTAATATCAACCATGATTACTAATTTTCAAATTCCACAAATTTCTAGGTCGAGTTCAGTCTGAATGAGGACGCCTCTCTAGAATCCCCATATGGAAGCCGTCTGAGCTATACAATGGCATAATAAAGTACATGTACTACTTTCATACTGACATGGAAATGTAGAATTAGAATTAGTGATCCCACCTCTGGTGTGTCCAGGGGTCCGTGTTTGCCCAACTATCTATTTTGTATTGCTTATAGGAGTTATGAGATTGATCACTGTTCGTTATCTTCACCTTTCAAGAAAAGATGAAGATAACGAACAGTGATCAATTTTATAACTCTTACAAGCAATACAGAATAAAGAGTTGGACAAACACGGACCCCTGTACATACAAGAGGTGGGATCAGGTGCATATTGCTTACTGGAAATAATTGACCGAAATCCCGTAACTGCTAGCAACTATGTATATACTTGGTAAATTTCGATTACCAGAGAAACAGATATAACATAATATCTAGTCTAGGTCACTGCACCAGCTTATTAATTGAAACAAGATGACTAGGCATGCAAAGGTAAAAATACTCCAGTAGCTACAAATTTCGCATCTCAATCCCGATTTGAATTTATGACGTCAGTCGCCAATTCATGCGAGTGTAGCTCGCGCGTAAATATCGTGTGAAGACCACGATATAACCATTGCATTGCAAAGAAATTTCAGTCTGACTAAAGCCAGTCAATATTAATTCACTTCTTGTAGGGATAATTTTATAATTAATATATCTGTAATAGTTTGGATGCGAACAAAAGGTATTAATAAATTCCTTTTTAATTTGTACCATACCCCCCCCCCCCCCCATTGAAATTGGTTATCAGTCATAAAAAATAATTAATTCGAATCGTTTTCCATTGTACGTACTTTTTTGTTGTATCAGAATGTCTAGAAAATTGAACAATCATTGTTTGATCAATTAAAAAAAAGTCAAAATTATAATGAAGAAACTACATGTAGCATGGCCGGTGATCAGAGACACATGTAATATTAGACAAAACATCCGATGCCATCGTTACATCTTATGCGCTGAAATGTGACAAATAAATCAATTAAACACAAGATAAAACTGTGCTAAACCTTTGAGGTTTTGCGTATTTGAAAATTCAGATATTTTAAATACAAATTCTTATGAAATACGGGAACACCAACCTGTGTGTAGCAGTTATAAATAGAAAAAGTTGATTTAATCCAGGGCACTTAATTTATATATGTCCAAGGGAAGTAATTGGAGAGCAATGAAAGACAACTCAAATGGTTTGCAGCCTTCGATAACAGCATCTTATGTGAACATGCGTATCACATAGATGCCAATTTGATCTAGTGTCGTTTTTAACAATGGTGTTTGATTTTAAAATGACAATTTATTCAAATGTGGTACATTTGTAGTTCATTTTAATACCAAGAAATATTTAATTTCTATTACATGAATATATATTGCATGTACATTTAGTCCTAAAATAGTGTAAATATCATCAGAATTAACCAAACGTAGATGGTACATAATATAATTCACCACAACAATTTACTTTATATGCCATATATATTGAAATCAAAACATACATCTAGCAATTGCTTGGTTACTAAACAACATGATAGATTAACAACAGACATATACTACAAGAGTACGGATACACATCAATATCTTCACTTTGGATCATCTCATCCCAGACACACAAAGCGTTCTATTCCGTACAACCTAGCTAGGAGGATATACGCCATAGTCAGTGATGAACAAACAAGAAAATAGCGTTTACATCAGCTTGAAATTTACTTGATAGAACAACATTACCCTAGAAACATAATTAAAGATGGAATAAAGAAATCCAAGGAGCTTAACAGAGAAGAACTTATCAACCCGCCTCCACGAAACCATGTAGATTCCAAAATATTACCATTTGTAACCACCCATAACCCAAAAACCTGAATATGACTCCTGTGGTTCATCAACTTAATATATATTCTGAAATCAGATGAAAACGTGACACATGTCCTCCGAAATTACAAATTCATTAACAGTAAAAGACAACCAAAAAATATCTGTAGAATATTATGTCAATAAAAATTTCATAGAAAATCCAATTTCTGAGTTAATAAATGCAAAGATCCGCGGTGTGGAACTTGTCCATATATAAAGGAGGGACAAACTTTCAATTTCAACGTGAATGCGGATATGTCTTGTGGCTCGAAGAATTTAATATATGTTATTACATGTAGCGGATGTAGACAAATCTATATCGGAGAGACAGGAACAACTCTTAGAGCCAGAATTCGTGTACATAAGTAACACATTCAAGTACCGGAATATCGTAAAATAAAACTGAGTGAACATTTAGACGTGTGTGGAAATGGACATTTTAACGTTTTTCCTTTTTACAAACTTTTCACGGACAATTTAGTGGAAAGGAGAGAAAAAGAAAAATATTTCATTCGCTCATTTAGACCTACGCTTAATAGGTTAATGTAAATTTTTTGTATTACGTCACAATAATACGCTCAAAATGACTCCCTCTGTATTGTGACGGCATTATATTGTTATAGTCATAACAACATAATTTGTTTTGAAAATGTAAAACGTCTGAAGATTTTTTTAAAATGAAAGCGCTTACGTTTTACAACGTGTTGTCATATTTTATTTAATATTTTTACCTATTGATTACAGGACACTGCTCAAGGCAATTTTTCACGTTTATATATATATAGAGAGAGAGAGAGAGAGAGAGAGAGAGAGAGAGAGAGAGAGAGAGAGAGAGAGAGATTTAGTAAGTTGTTGGACATTATATTAAAACCACTGTGCAATGAAGTCAACAGTTTTGTCCGTGATGATTTAGATTTCTTACGACACTTACCTGATAAGGTAAACGAGAACGCAATATTAGTAACGTTTGATGTTGTTAATTTATATACTAATATTACTTGTCCACTAGGACTTCAAGCACTAGAATATTGGATAGATAAACACCCAGAACAAATAGATGAACGTTTTTCTAAAGATCTTATGTTACAGGCAACAGCACTTGTACTACAAAACAATGTTTTTACATTCAACAACAAACACTATCTTCAAAATAAAGGTACCGCAATGGGAACCAAAATGGCTCCAACATATGCCACACTTACACTTGGCTATTTAGAGGACTTATTATACCAAAAAGTTAAAGAATCATTTGATGAACAATTCGGTCTATATATAAGACAAAGCTGGAAAATATACTTGGATGATTGCTTCATTATTTGGAACAAAGACATTACGGATTTGAAAAAATTTAAGAACATTCTAAACGAATTGGATATCAATTTAAAATTCACAATGGATTTCGGATTTCAAACATTTCGGTAGACATTATTTGTCGAAATGCGCATCTGGTGCATCAAAATTGGTACCGTATAAGTTTAACATTATGACCCCTGGGTCGAGGCCTCTGCTGGTGGACTGTTAGTCCCCGAGGGTCTCTACAGCCCAGTAGCTAAGTACTTCGTTACTAGCTTGAAAATACGGATGTATATTTAATTGCTGTTACAAAATTTAGAAATTCATTTCAAAATTAAGGATTATCTCCCTCATGCATAGCTCTTATCCTTGGACGAATTTGGCTCCACTTTTTTGGCACGCTGTTTTTGGCTATATTTAGATTTAAAACTTCATAGTTATTTCGGATTTCAAAGATTTCGGTTGAGCATCACTGAAGAGACATTATTTGTCGAAATGCGCATCTGGTGCATCAAAATTGGTACCGTATAAGTTTAACATTACAGTACATCTTGTATACCATTCCTGGATGTTTCTGTTATCAAAAAGGAGGATAAAATAATTAAAGATATTTTTTACAAACACACGGACACTCACCAGTATTTACACTTTTCGTCCTCGCATCCAAGACACACAAAACGCGTCATACCTTACAACCTCGCCAGAAGAATATGTACCATCGTTAGCGAAGAACCTACTAGAGAACAACGTTTAGGGGAATTATAGTTATTTACAAAAACATAATTATCCAATCAAACTTATAAACCACAGAATCAAGAAAGCCAGAGAACTCAATAGAGAAAATCTTATCAATAAATCCAAAATCAATCCCACAACAAATTCACACATTTTACCGTTTGTTACAACATACAACCCAAGGAACTCTAATGTTACACCTATCGTTCGGCAACTCAACGACCTACTAAAAACAGATGAAAAAATGGGGGGATTTATGAAGAAATATACTTTTATCAACAGCAAGAGACAACCGAAAAATCTTAGGATACTGTTATGTAAATATGATTTTCAGGAAAAGTCCAACAGAAAAATTTCCACCGTTACCAAATGTGACGATCGGCGATGCGGAACGTGTCCATACTTAAGGGAAGGAAATTTGTTCAAATTTAACAACAAGGAATTTACGGTAAATTCAGATATGACGTGCTCCACCAAAAAATTTAATTTATGTAATAACATGTGCTGGCTGTGGAAAACATTATATCGGTGAAACTGGAACTACTCTGCGAACTCGTATACGAGTTCATAAACAACACATTTCAGCACCCGAATACAGAAAAAATAAAGTTAGTGAACATATAGATGTGTGTGGCCACGGGGTCGAACCAGCGACCTACGGTGTTATAATTGTTTGTTTGTGCTTTATATTAAATATTATATACAATTGCATCGAGAGATCCACTCTCCTTATAAAATATTTTAAACACTGAATGACACAGCGACTGTGTGAGATTGCATCAGTGTATATAAGTAGCGCTTTAGGAGCATAACAAAACTTCCTTTTTTAGGGAAGTCGTTGTGGCCGAGTGGACTTACGCATTGGTTTGACAGTCTTGCTAGGCGGTGGGTGCCGTACGTCGCTGGTTCGACCCCGGGCTGGAGCGAAAATTTTCAGTACCTAGTTGTGATCACTATTTAGTGATTTATATATTAATTAATTGATTATCACATGTATCGTTTAGATCCTAGGGGTAAACGTAAGGTTGGGTGTTATAATTGTTTGTGCTTTATATATATATATATATATATATATATATATATAATCAGTCACTTAAGCTTTAGTTATATGTATCTTTTTTTTTCTCATTGTAATTTGCTTTATATCTCCAAAAAGTTATGATTTCACATGTCAAAGTCAATAATTCTTTTCATTCTTTCTCATGTTGAACACTTTATGCTCCCGCTAAAGTTAGGAGTAAACTTTTCTAACCCGTGTTCAATACTAGTGTCATGAAATACTCGTTTTATTTACAATTCTTGCAACTCGTGAAACTCGAGTTGTTCAATCAAACGTGCCCTATGTTTACGTCTTACGTTTGAAGCGGTGGTACGTGGCACGAGCGGAGCTCAAATTCACGACCTCTCGTTCATGAAGTGAAGTGAATGTACTACCACTGAGCTACTGCGACCTGTGATTGACAATACTTCATAGCTTGTTTACCTACATATATTTCAAATCAGTTCTATAGAGAATATAGACCGGCATGTAATGAAACAGAGGAGTGTTTTTAAAAGTGACATATCATGGAAACTTTGCAGCAGGAGTCATGTTGGAAAACTATATACATGATAACACAATGAAATTCAAAATCTGAAATCTGAAATCAAATATTGAATCTACTTTTTCAAAAAATAGATCATGCCGTATAGTTTATTTGTCGCTAATATATTTGGTCATTTGGAGTAAGTGGAATAAAAAAAATGACATAATTCTTCAAGGTTAGTTAAATTCAGTTTAAATGCTATTTCTTTGGAATGTTTTCGATTCAGTGCATATAGACAACAGATTGTAACCAATTGTTTCCGTTATGTAAAGGTATTGGAATGGAAAATCTATAGCATGATTATAAAGTTTTTGGAAGCCGAAGTTGATATTTTCTGCAAAAATGACGGCAAGAAATTATCTTTTATATCAAAATACCGATATTTTTATGTAATCAGTCCGAATCTAAACCACTTTAATCAAACAGTGTCACATTCGCCTTCAGAATAAAAGTATTACTATTGATTTGGATGGGCAAATAAAGCTCTTATCATCTACAGTTCTTTGGAGATGGGGCATAATTAGACCCTTAGAACCCTTAGCTCTTTGTTTTTAAAACTTTACATGTTAATCAGAACTTTCACTAGAACAGTGGTGTCGATATACTCCCCGTGTGGAGTCCTTTATTATATCAAACACTGGGTCATCTTCCGTACACAGGTGCGATCTGTTAAAACAATCACAGCATTTATTATCTCAGGGTAAACAGAAGCACCAGATAATCCTTTTCTGGCCATGTTATAGTCATCATTTGAATTCAGATATATACAATTCAGCCATCATACAGACACGCGTTTGTTTCGCAGTTAACATTATTTAATTGCAAACATTAGTAAATGTTCATATAAATTTTGGAGGATTTTCAGAACAATGCTAAGTGCTAAGGCTAGGGCTTTCAGTATCGACAGTCTGTTAGCTGTAGGACCAGGTGTTACTAAGGAAAGCCATGCAGACTTTCGGCGCCAGGACCTGGGAGTCTGTCATCGAGAACATCCGACAAAGAAGCACTCAATCAGGAAGTGCTTCCACCCCGCGCTGCACACTATTGCAGGTATCTTTAGAAATATCATATTGTTTCTTACTTTACAGTTACATGTACTTATCAGTTACATGTACTTTTACTTTACATTTGGGGGGATTTATAAGTTTTGTTTTTTTCACGTATGAAACTTTGGTTTTTGTTTAAGTTGAAAGATGAATTAATTTTCAGACTCAGATCCCTTCGATTAATGCACCGAAACAATTTTTTATTCACTTAGGATCTTTCCTTGTCTTTGTACCAAAAACGTTTTACAGCATACAAATATTAATCTTTTTCCATAAAATTAGTTCACAATAAAATTGGCCTCAGGGTATAAGAAAATAAGAAATTTACATTATGTACATAAACAAACAATGGAATATTGTTTCGTTACTGTTGGTTTTTATTAAGATGGACAACACAATGTTTCTATATGTATAACTTTCTTCTCTTTTGTCCCTACAGATGACACAGCCGAATGTAAACTCCAGATCGAACTGTGTCAGAATGATTTGTGGCATGCCTTCCACAATTTAGGAACGGAGATGATTATCACAAAAACGGGAAGGTTAGTTATTTGATATATACCCACTTTCTTTATACGATTATGTTTTATAGGAATTACACGTAACTACCTTGTCCTAAAATGATCATAATGATGCTGCTTTCCTACTCCCACTACAATAGTAATAATAATGATAAAAATAAATATAATTACTAGTACTACTACTACTACCACTGCTATAATACTAATACTAGTACTACTACTACTACTAATGATACTAGTAACACTAATACTACTACCGTGTACTACTACCACTGTGATCAAGAAAATGCTAAAAATAGCGAACAGAGATCAATCTCAGAAATTCTATAAGAATATAAAATCTAGAACAGGACAGCCACGGACCCCTGGCAACGTCAGAAGTATTTAAGTATGAGTAACGATTCCCTGTTCACCGTCTTGATTAGGAGTAATCTTAATGATAATATCAATGATCATATCAAGAATAGTGGTAATGATGATATATGAAATAGAATAAAAATCAATAGATTGAAAACTAAGCCTATCAATCTTCCTAATTTTCAATTTCTGATATATTCGTCTACCATTACCTAATTTTTGATCCACATTTTAATAAAATTCAAATCAATTATAGCATAGCAATAATATACCAAATTATTATGTAGCTTATCTGTTCAGCAATTTGATTCGTGAGATTGGAACCAAAAATTCTTAAAGATATCGGTATTTTACTGACAGGCTCGAAAGCTATCAAATATCATAGGAATTAGTATTTGTGCAGTGAATACTTATCAAATATTCGATTTGTATTGGAATTTGTAATGTATGATAGACAGTTTTGTATACAAAAGTTAGTAATAGTTATTACTTCTCTTTAGTAAAATAATTTTTCTATAGTTCTGTTATTCATTTTATTTTGGTAACGTGCTATTGTGTAGTTTGTTTGTTTTTTTTTTTGTATTCTAATTACATCCCTATTACATAGCTATTTTTTTTTATATTTTAATTACATTCCTATTATATAGTTATTTTTCTATATTTTAATTGCATCCCTATTATATAGCTATTTTTTCTATATTTTAATTTCATCCCTATTATATAGCTGTTTTTCTATATTTTAATTACATGCCTTATTGTTTAGCTATTTTTCTATATCTTAATTACATCCCTACTATATAGCTGTTTTTCTATATTTTAATTACATCCCTATTATATAGCTGTTTTTCTATATTTCAAATACATACTCATCATATAGTTATTTGTATATATTTTAATTACATCCCTATTATATAGCTATTCTTATATATTTTAATTACATCCCTATTATAAAGTTATTTTTCTATATTTTAATTCCATCCCTATTGTATAACTATTTTCTATATTTTAATGGTAGTCCTATTGTATAGCTATTTTTTATATTTTAATTATATTCATATCGTATGGTTGTTGTTTTTTTTAAATATATATTTTAATGACATCACTATTGTATAGCTATTTTTCTATATTTCGTTTACATTTCTATTGTATAGTTATTTTTCTATATTGTACACATATCATTTCTATTGGTAGAGTTTATGCAGAACAGCAACTGGTTTCCAAATCAATTACTCTATATCATTCATATGTATTTAAATAAATCATGAGCCCACACTTTTTTATTTATATCTAGTGATTCATTTAATATATTACGTCACTTTTATAAACGACATAAATCTGAAAACAAATACAGTCTTTTATCCACTTTTTCGAATAAAACAAGTAATTGAAATTCGCAGAAGCATATACAAATTTTTATATTCAATTCCAGCATTTCACCTCGATTATGAACTGTGTTTCGGTTATTTCTTGTTTGCTGTTTTACAAAACACTATATGAATACTTGCCGTACATACAGAACATATTTTATTGACTAAATAAAGTTATTGAATCACTTCTACGAGAGGTGATGAGATCTGATTATGTTCATGATCAAATGAAAATTTCAAACTTTAAATATCAAGTACATGTAAGCCTTGACATTGAATTCATTATTCCAAGGGACAAATGACGGTAACTACTAAATGGTTTTGCAACTTCATATTAAAAGTGCACATCAGGATTCGAACGTATGGGATTCATCATATGAATAGTCAAATGTGGTTTCATGGCGTAAATCTATCGAGGTCTTACTATTTGTCAAAGAAATGCTTGTCAATAAATTTCCGTAACGCTATCGTAGCAAAGTTTTAAAAATAAACACCCCCAGTTGTCTCAATTAGATAACGTTCAGATTTTGGTTTTGAAAACCATCTCCCTATACAACTGTGTGACGTACAACTCGTTTTCTCCTTCTTGTTTTTTCTTACTAAATACAGAACAAAAAATCTTTACCAATCTTTTGTCATTAATAAGCATATGTAGTTTCAATATATTCTATTTCTCGATAAAAGCAATAATTTTTCAGTCTGACATATAAACTACATGTATATATTACAACATATTTGTATACAATGTATTGTTTGCATTATGCGAGATAAAAGAATGGAAACCTGAGTAATTTCCGCAGAATCAATTTTCTCGATTATATAACTACGTAATTATTCTCATATTTCTATGCTTCCACAATACAAACAAACTAAAACATGTATTCCTTCCAGAATATTGTAAATTCCTAAATCTACACAAAGAATTTTTCTTCGCGGAATTTATACGAGTATGTGCCATTCGCAAAATAAAATTACTCACTTATTTATATTGCTGAAATATATGGTGGTTTTTTTTTAAACTATTGATGAACAGTCCACCAGGCAAATACATGTTCAGCAATTTGACGTCTACAAGTTATTTTGCGATATTAAGTACTCGCGTACAATAATAAATCGACGATGTATCATGTTCTTCTTTGTGACTTGACGATGTTTTTATGAATTGAATATCTTTCGTAATTACCAATGTGTCATTGTATCAGACTCATCTAATTGATTAATTGAATCTAATGTTTATTGTATGTTAAATTTCTCGCAGTTCTACAAACATTTCTGTGTTCTTTTAAACAATGAATTAGATATTGATGTTTGTAAATTACATTCCATGATATGTATTAGTCTGGATGGTAATTGCATAAGTCATGATCAGGGGGTTTTTTTGTTGTTGTTTTTTTTTACTGTTTTAACCAATAAAAAACAGAAAATTGGGCCTTTGCACTTAAAATGATAAAGCAATTACCTTACATTTAAAATTGTTAATTGATTGTTCACTAAAACATGGGAAATATGCATAATTTGCATAGAAATTATTCACAATGTCTGTTGATGTCAAAACGTACTAAGAAATAAAAATGGCTGAAAGCATTCCTAAATTCCTTATAAGTGAACTGATTCATTAGTAGTAATAACAGTTGAGTGTATCGTTTTGTTTTCATGATATAGTAGAAGACATTTTATGGTGCAAGCAGCAAGGAGAGCTAGTTTTCATTATAATCTAACTCGTTCACATCCAAATTATGAAACAAGGGTTGAAACGTTGATGATGACACGGTTACGTCTAGTTGCTCTCCTATGTTTAATGGAATAAGCAGATATTCCTCATCCAAATGTTCATTAAATCATTTACTCTGAGATTTAGATATCGTCATATCATACCAAACCACGTTACCCCACGACAAGAAACATTCACTCATTTGTATGCAATACCTTGACTACATTGCCCATCATATTAAAAGATTAAATACTTGGGAAACCAATACTCATTTACAAACTATGCCAAATCATTTTTCATACTGATAGTTTTGTCATACTCATGGTAAACATGTCATGTAAGTGATATTTGATATGGACTCCCATAAGATTTGAAAGAATATGGAAATTAAACAATGATATATACGGTTAACGTTTCTTCATCTGCTACAGGCGAATGTTTCCTGCAATCAGAGTAAAACTCCACGGACTGGACCCTAGTTGCAAATACACCGTATCTTTAGAGTTTTCACAGATAGACAAGCAGAAGTATCGTTATGTGTATCACAGGTATCGCATCTATGACTCTATGACTTTATGATTTTGATCAATCTATTCCAAAGGCTTGTAATCTGATAGCGGTTACATGAATTTCGTATGATGTTTTAGTTCAAAATGGATGGTATCTGGACTTGGAGATGAAATGATACGTGATCAGACTTATCGTCATCCAGATTCACCAGCAAATGGTTCAGTGCTTGAAACACAAATTATTTCTTTTGAAAGAATTAAACTCACCAACAACGACTCGCCCAAGTATGGACAGGTACATTAGTCATTTTTCTTATTTAATCATTTAATTTGATGTAGAAGGTGATTAGAAAAGTACGCAAAATTTCAAATGTTGTTACTAGAAAATAAACATTAAGATCAGTAATTACAATTTCAAAAAAAATCAAGTTAGAAAATTCTGAATTCAGAAATAAGACTCTAACTTTGTCGTAGAATTCTCTATTTTTGCTCTATCAATTTATATCAAATCCGATTAAAAATTACTGCAGATTTCTTTACTGTCCATGCAACGCTTCGTACCTCGACTTCATGTGCACCAAATATCAGCTGATGGGATTAAAGTTCGTCACTTCATGACGTCATTTCCACAAACATCATTCACCGCAGTCACTGCTTACCAAAATCAAGAGGTACATATTTTGTTAATTATATGAAAAGGTAAGGTATACTGAGCAAGATGATATTTCTTAATGTAAAAATATGTTGGTTATGTATTATTACTGTATGCATATAAGCGAGAAACACACCACCTTATTTTCCATTCATGAGATATCGTAATCTGTATATAGTATATCCATAAGTATAGCAACAAAGATTCAGCAAATTTATGAATGTACATTAATCAAATATGTTTACATAAAGATTATCAAAAGTAAATATCAACATTGGCAATCTCCCATATAATCTTCAATATTGACACAATATCAAACAAGTGATCAATGCTCAGCCAATACTTGATCTGTGTATCTTAATAATCTTTCTAACACCCTGGTGTCTGCCATAGTGTCAATAGTGACTGATACATGCTATCAGTGGTGTTAATCTGCAAGACAAACCATCATTTCCTATTTCTGCAGATAACCAAACTGAAGATAGCCAGAAATCCATTCGCCAAGGGCTTTCGAGAGGCCGGAAAAAACAGGTACAGTAGTGATGTGAATCGGTCATTCGTTTGTTTACAAATCAGTGATAATTTCGATTAGACTGATATGTCTGGCTACGTTTTTTATCTTTTTTGATAAGTAATCCCTTGATTTACAATCACATGTATTGTTTTTACCTCATTCAAATCATCTACAAAGAAGTGCCGATGAGCGATAAAAAAAATTAATCTAGCTTTTACGTATACTGATTTGATATAGGCGACATGGTGTGATATTATGTTACGACTGTGTCCTTGGATGAGCGAGTGAACAGCTTCTGTGTTAATCACGAGATTAATTCATTTGTGCTGAAAATCACTTCACAGTTAAAACTCTCCTTTTGTCCTTTAATTAAGATACTGTCGACTGTCACTTACTGATAGAGCTGGGGAGGACTATGGGCTTTTTCTCTGTTCATCAATTTCTTAGTCCCACTTTGTTTTCTGCACCTTTTTTATTATTATGTTTTGATGTATTTATAAGGAAAAATAACCGTGTGGTGTTTTGTTATGAGCTACTGATTAAGACCGACTTCCGTCTCTTTCTATATATGTAGAGATTTCATCAGTCTCGTTTAAGGCATCTTTGTTGCAAATTCTATGGTCGTTATGACAATCTAGGTTGCCAATACAACCTATCATTGGGTCAAATGCTGTCTGGCTTGTTTCCTACCGATAGTCAGGCTGTTCTTGACACACTGAATTTGACTACGGATAACTCTGTTTACCTGATCAAGATATAGGGCTCACGGCGGGTGTGACCGATCGACAGAGAATGCTTACTCCTCCTAGGCACCTGATACCACCTCTGGTATATCGACGGGTCCGTGTTTGCCCATCTCTAATTCGTATTTCTTATATGAGTTATGAGATTGATCACTGTTCATTATCTTCACCGTTCATGTAGCCTTTTGTAGACTAAACTTTAAGACTTTAAGATCAATTATGGCGTGTATACCATATTTAGCTGCGTTATGGACATGTGCATGAAATTCCTTTTCGACGATTAATGAGCTGATAGAGGAGATACCCATTGCTTTAGAAATTCTCTACGAATACTTGTCATTGCATATGCATGGACCTTCGATGCACATAAAAGATATATATCATACATCAACAGTGTGTATGAAGGCGATACTTCCTCCTCCTCTGCACCTGATTCTACCCTTGGTGTGTCCAGGGTCCGTGTTTACCCTGTTTTTATATTCTTCACCTTTCCATATTGATAGAAAAGATGATACAAAAAAATTTTATTACATGCTATTTGGAAAAATTGTATCAATATTTTGTAGAAGTTCGCTAGAAGTCATGTTGGATTCCTTCGCCACACGGGGTACCAGGCCTCAGTATAATCCGATGCCAGTTAAAAGACAACATGCAGGTATGGCATCAATATTTACGCTACACTTTTATGTGTATTTCCCCTCGATATTCTCATAGACTTCAGTCCCAGATAGAAGATAGCACATATGTTATAGTCTCCCGTATTACTAGACACGTAATGATCCAGTCCTCCTTAACTGCTAAAGACAACATATAAGTAGTATATCAATATTCCCACAATACATTGATCCCAGGTATGAGACATCATATTTGCATGGTATTAACAGAAATGTAATGTGACAGAAATGGATCACACTTAACAGGTGGGATACAGGATTGGCATAAAAGTCCAAGATACCCTGATCCCATTTGAAATGTGTGTTATAAACAGCAACAAATTAATCAGATGGAAACTTAAAGACAGCATACAGCTGCTATCATTTTGATAGTCGTGTGATAAACCTCTTCCATTCAAGAGGGAACATGTACTTCCGGTATAAACACACCCATGATAATCCTAACTCATCAAACACGAAAAAAGAGACAAAAACAGAAAACCACAGATTTCTTATCAGCATTTCATATTGAGGTATTTCCACCTAAAATTCTATATTTAGGTGTGATACCAACAAAACCAGAAAAAATTGATATTACATATAAGGAAACATACATATGTAGTGGTCAGACAGATTCTATTGCCGGTGTACAGATAGTTCAGTAGGTAGAGCAACTGACTGGAGAGGCAGTGGGTCAGGGTTCGAATCCCGGTCGGGTACGTTGCATTTTCCTCCTTCCTGTTACACATACAGGGCATGGGTAGACTCATAAACGACAAAAGAATTTTATCAACAGACAATGCATATTGATGACTATGCATATTGATAACATCATACAACGTTATCCAGACAGGTACAGTACATGTATGTATCCCCAAAATGAACAATGTAGACAATTCATTAGCATAGCATCAATTCGATTCCAATCCGACACATATGTAGGATACTAGTATTATAGCAAACCCTATTCCTCTCCATTAACACACAATGTTGTGTGTAATTTCTCCTGGGCCTTAGTGATGTTAGGTAGGCTTTGAGTATTAAGCATCTACATATTTCACTATAATTCCACCCTATAAGGCAGAGTAGCGGTTTACAGTTAGTCCTAATTCGAGTCAGCTAAATAATAGACGTTGGACGTACCTCTGTGCTCTGTAGAACAATATATTTACATTGTATAAACATAGGCGTAGCTTGGGTTCGAATATTACCGAGGCAGGGGGTCTGGGGGGGGGGCGCAGCCCCCCAGAAGCTATCGACATTTTAACAACGTAAAAGGTGGGTTTTTTTTACCGAGGCAGCTGCCTCGGTTGCCTCAATGGAAGCTACGCCACTGATAAATACTACCTGTCGTGTTATATAGGACAATATACTAATCAAGTATGAAACTGATCTAACATAATATAACATCATTCAAGTTAGGATCATGTTAGGATCATGTGTGACACTAATTACGATAATCCGATAATCAAAGCAATAAAATGTATTTTCTTTCGTCTTTCATCTTTGTGTATTCAATGGTCATCATGCAGTGGTTAACGTTCGCCATGATGTGACGATTCCATTTTTTTATAGAGCATCAGGACGAGAGAGACCAAGGACTCGCCTTGTATCTTACTGGCAAAGAAATGAGACTATTAACTAGTGTTTGGAACAATACTTCTCCCAGCAGTGTTTCTCCTGATCATATGCTGAAATATCCGTATCTTCTACAAGTTCAACCTCCGTCATCTCACAGAGATATGCAGATTCCATGTATAAATTGTGAATCCAACACAACTGCAGACGTTTTTCAAGGTGGAACACAGACTGTGCACAACCCCGGATGTGTAGAACGGTCTCCGTCACAACGCCCATCTGATACTCCAGAGTGGTGTTCAAAAATGCCCCTACCAGTCTCCCCGACTTGTGACTTTCAATCTCCAAACGTCTCTTCTCATCTACTGCACATGTTCAGATACTCCTTGAATAAATAGTATTTACGCATTCTACATCCTAATTTGTATATATCTGAACGAGGTAATGATGTAAAAGATGCTGAACGATGTGATACACTTTCAATTATAATCAGCAAGGTAAAAATTAACTCTACAGTGCTATGCCTACTTTATAAATAATTAATTGATGATTGCAAATTTAAAAATACCCAGTTAGCAAATGCATCGAGTACAATACAAAGCACTAACAACACAGACACACCAAAAACAATGACACACGTTTATGTGTGAGTTAATTCTTCAGTTTGTTGTCTTGGTTTCATATTCTCATGGTTTATGCATACGTGGTTTTGCATACATTACATATGGCATGTGACATTGTAGTACCAGTGCGTTGATAGAAAAATTAATGTACAATTTCTGGACAAAAAAGTACTCAATAGTACTTTTCCCATTCTGACATTTGACAGTAAAGCGTTTCAATGCACTTCTACAAACCTTTAGATCACAAGGATTAAATTAATGAGTTTAATCAGGTGTAGTCGACATAATTTTCTAGTTACAATCGTAGGTATTTTGATGACAAAGAGGGGTCATAGACTTGGAAAGAAGCTTTCAACACTGCTAGGATTATAATCCGCGCTAATAGGCAATAACTGCGACTCTAAGAAGACAAAACATCGGGTCTTTCATTAATTTCTAATCCTCTCTTAATTTGCAGTCCAGATTTATCTTAAATAAAGTGAAATCCTTCATTTGTCACTGAGCCTTCTCGTCTTCGTGACGTGTATGTCAACATGGCGAGGGGAAGAAAACGCTTGTAGCGATTGTTATCATCTCTTACAGTTCTTTGAGTAATCAGAAAGAACGTGTTGTTTGCTCTTCATTTTCCGTGTTAAGATAGCGGACGCGGCGAGATTCTCGTGAGATTCTTGCTGCTAAGAGATGTTTCTAAGGGGACAGGTTCTCGACAGGGTGGATGTAAGGACTTTATGTGCTGCTAATGTATTAACCTTGGTCTTAAATGTATTGACTTATGATTATTACATCAGATGAAAGGATTAAAGAGATATTTTCTTTATGACCCATGCGGAGCATTTCATTGACACCATGATGAAAACAGTGAAATGTTGAAGAATGAGAGTGGGTTTTTTTGTGGATAAACTTTAGTAAATAGTTTTCTTATAGACTTATATAGTAAATATATCAAAGTGTCTGTCTGCGAATCGTATTGAATTTTGGACTTCCAATTTCCAAATATGCAATACTGGTAATTAAATTCGCATCTAATTAAAAACTCCAATCAGATAAAATATCCAAAATTTCTAACAGTCAAATTGATTTATGTATTTTCTTAATTTCTTGCTTTTAAAACTTTTTATTTCGTATTTTGTTTTTAGCTTTTCTTCACCTTACAATCACGAAGTAATCACTATAAACTCTAAAGTTAACTATACATGTGGAATTTAATATCGCGTAATTTTGCGAGAATCTAACCACTGAGTTACTCCCTTTTCTTTTTTTTTAAATTGTTGCATGATGTTTAAAAAAAACTCTGGATCAACAGACCATTCGCGGATTTACGTCTACAATGACATATTTCACGTAACATGAGATGACGGCGCACGTTGTTTTCCTTCCTAACCAACGATGTGCCCTATTGCCACTTTTTTCTCTCTCTCAAGAATTAGATATCAAATGCTGTTTTCTTATACATAACACAATTTTGATACGGTTTTTTAACATAATAGATTGTCTATAATTTCAAGATGCCCATAAATATTTAGCCGTTTGTCGCGGGAAATCATGCAATGTGTGCTGGACAGTGCATAAAAATGCCCACAGTGTTAAGCGGGAAAAAATAATCTCCATCAGATAACGCCTCCTATTTGTGTCCTCCAGTTTCCACCCTAATTTGTAAAATCTCACATTTGAATTGTGCAAATACTGATCGCAGATATTTTGGTAAATAGATAAAAATATATTGATCCATTAGAAACCATATTTTGAATTTTGCATAAAAACAACGTTTTGGAAGCTTCCCTATGCTCATTAACCACTAATTTCGAAACCTAGAGATAAACTATTCCAAAGTTTACTTGTATCACACAATGATAGATTTTTAGCCGGGCTCATTGCTAGGAGAGCAATTAGGCGGGTAATGACGCCGTGCACGAGCCGGATGTTGGCAAAATATAGTACATACTCCCAATCGCTGTTGAAACAACACAATATCTAAATAAACACAGAAAATAACATGTTGATCAACCTAACAAAATTTAAAAGCTTAACAAAAAAAAAAAAATGATACATTTTTTTTTTCTTCTTCTTGTTTTAATATGCTCCTAACAGATTCAAATAATAGTCCCAGATTTGACGACCAAATGTTAGCCTGCTTTTGAGCCCTATCCCATAAGAAAACATACTTGGTTTTTCGATAATCAGTCGGTTCCAATAACGTAAAATTTTCAAGATATGTCTATGATGTGAACGTTCCCATCCAAATCCACCCTGTGAAGTCGGTAGAGGAGTAATTGTGTGTACACCAAGCTCATATCTAATGGCGTGATATTGGACCATTTAACTTCAATACAATGAAAAATTTGAAATCACCCAACTTCACTTCAATAATCTACATGCAACGCAAGAGCAAGATAGTTTTGGAAAAAAAACTTTTATACATTGAAATTCCAATATTTTTGAAAGAATGGATCTTTGGGATCTTTGCCCTAGCGCCCTCCACCAAGCTTTTGAAAGCGTTTCAGCATTCTTTTGGAACCTAAGCTTTTCATTGAAAATTACACGAAGATATCTATAGTTAGCAGTGACGGATTTAGAGGGGGCGCAGCCGGCGCCCCCTCCCCCCCCCCTAAAATTTTCAAAGTTAAGGTAAATTGCGGTATCTTGTTTTGGAAAATGTACTAAACGATAAAAGAAGCAATAATTTCTTCCACTCCCGGAGAAATAAATGACAAAATCCTTTGATTTCTTGAATTACTTTATTGGGAGAACCTAATTTAAAAAAAACAACAAAAAAACCCTTAAAATTTGGGTCATTTTATTAATTTCACCTTATTAAAATAATAGAAAATAGGTCAAATGACTTAATAGGAGAAATATTTCAAGCCCCATAAAATCTGTAAAATCCAGGAGCTTCCGGGGGCTTCACTCCCCTGGACTCACTGCCTCATAAAGTGGCGCCCCCCGTAACCACAATTCCTGGATCTGCGCCATATAAGATTTATGTCTTGAAATTAAATTGACATCGACTACCCCTTTTCCTAAAATGCACAAATGCCTATTTGTCAACATTAATCGCCAGGCGCCACTTTTTTGCACTACTGGTAACTGCATGTATCACCTGCATATTTTCTGCTGATCAAAGCCGATATCAAGGCAATTTCATCTGCATATATGATAGAATACTAGGATTTTTCCTCCAAGCGACACGTCCTTATTAAGACGTTTAACTCCTTTTGCAAGATCTTGGATGAAAAATGGAAAGAGTATCGGTGAGAGATTATCTCCCTGCCGGACGCCCAACTGACATCGGAACCAGTCTGTATACATTCCCCCTATCCTGACCAAAGATTCGTCATCCATTTATTTACTTCAATGAATGCTAAAAACGTTCATCTTTTCCGTTGTGTAGTAGCGAAAAGCACGTAAAAGATCACATTCGTAATTCGTATTGTTCATCTGCAAGTAAATCCTTGTCTTCCAAATTGGACAAGAATTTTCTTTAACACGGAACTATAGAGCTTATATGATACCGAGAGTTAGTCAATACCCCTAGGCCTATATAGAGAGTAGTATATACATGTATGTGGGTCACTATTGAATCATTAGAAGTCGGACATATTACAGCTCGGCGCCAGTCCGAAGTAAAGGTATGGTATGAATTTCAAAGCACAATAAACATAACTTGTGAGTGGGTTCTATAACACGTTCGAATTTAGTACCTCATATGGGATTCTGTCATAACCGGGGGATTTTTATATTTATTATTTTTTTCACTTTCGTAATGACATCTTTTATTTTCCACACCTCCAGGATAGAGTCTGTTACGCTGATGGTTGTTCTCCCGAGTCTGTTCCAGCATGCTATTTTTCATGAAATTAACATATTCTTTCGCTTCATTTACAAAGACGTCATCACATAAATCAGACATATCTGGATTATACAGATTTGAAAATTTTGTTTTCCAGACGTCACGGACATAATCAGAATCGGTTGATAAATCGCCGGTCGCTAAGTGTTATTCTTAATATACATTGTGGACAGAGTAACTTTTGTTCTCTTCAAATTTATAATGACTACCCTCAAATAAATAGGGGTTGTCGCTAGGGGAACATGCATTGCTTTTCTGTCCTTTTTTCTGACTGCTTCTTGTTTTAATCATTTTGTTAATGCAAGTGCATCGGTAGCTGATTGATTCAAATCAAAGGTGCTTCATCCCACCGGAACTACGATTTCCTACTATTTTTACCGGTTCAGGTTTCGTGTTATACATACATATATATATATATATTAAAAATAAAAGGCAACACAGAAGTAAAACGTTAGCGCTTTCATTAATATTCTTCAGACGTCTGATGATATTGATGAAAGCGCTGAGGCTTTATTTTCGTGTTGCCTTTTGATCTTAATTTCGATACGTAAAGACCGGATAATGAGAACTTTTAATGTGTGTTGGATATATAAACTCTAAACACTTTCTTTCGGAATGAAATATTTCGACCGTCTCTCTCTCTCTCCCTCTCTCTCCCTCTCTCTCTCTCTCTCTCTCTCTCTCTCTCTCTGCCCTGTATAATATTTTGCTTCAATTCGGTATTTTCACTTGACACTTTTTTGGATTTTTTGTCATTACAATTCATGATCAGTTGTTTGTCTAATTTTGCGCCGTTGCCATTATGATGCCTGATAGGTAATTAGTTCTAATCCATTTGCAGAACCCGCTTTCTCAATTTATTCGTACAATGCTGAGTGTCATCTTCAGCTTACGAGTATGTCTATAAGAGTTCTTGAGATTCTTGACACAATTTCGCATGATGTTCGAAACAATGCAAAAACATGATAAGAATCTGCAGCTGTTCCTGAACTGTTTATTTTTCCACTCGTAATTTTCCCATCGATCCTGACGACATGTAATTTACTGAATTCTAAATAATGAGAAACTTGTCTGTGTGTGAATTATCACAATACATGTATGTCAATTTAACGAATTTAGAAAACCTCACCCCTTCAATAAATTTTTGTGTACACAGTCTATCAACACAACTTTGTGTGTGTGTGGGGGGGGGGGGGGGGGGGGGCAATATTTACATGTTGTAGTTTTTAAAAATCTTATTCACAGAAGAATTATATTTTATCCCATGATTTTATGACTAAAACAGGTAAATATTCTACTCATGAAATGAGATAGAATTTGAGATCTAATGCACGATTTCAGCTCTAGTTGTCCAATGCAAGAAATGCAGGTTTGAGGAAAACGTTGTTCTCCAATATTACTCTTCATTGTCAGTTTTTTGCTAATATGCCCTTAGATAACAAGTTTATGCGGTTGATGAATTGTGAATTGAAGATGGAGATATTTTTGTGCAACCTTTCTCATCAAATATCAAACATATCTATTTGTATGTATGCACCAACGGTTTTATTTCTGTAACCCTAATTGCAATTTCTTAGTTATAAATGTTATAAATATAGACGCAGGTGTATCTGTGTTATCAACTGCAATAAAAGCGCATCAACTATTGTCCTGTAGCCCCGGCATTTGTGTTTTGTGGATAGTGAATGTTACTAGTGTGATCATATCTACGTGCACACACACACACACACACACACACACACACGCAGTCGTATTGATAGATTGTGAACACATAGCATTGTTCGGTGTCTCACTATGTGCAAGTTATTGTCTCTGGATTAACACTATGCAGAGTTAAAGGATTGATTCTTGTCTGAAGCTCCCACTCTTTTTATACGTTATACTGCTTCTTGTAGATTATTCAAACATGCACACTTTTGATTAATTCATGTCACTGGCTTGTATATTATGGTGACTAATTTGTAACTTGATCTCTCCCTAGCTCTTCCTACGATTTGAGATTTCGAGGATTGGACAGAAATACCCCAAATCCATTTGTACTTAGTCCCCTCCCCTGTTATATAAGACGATGCTATACATACCTGTATATCTCAATATCGAGAATGAATTGTTATAGTTATCTAGAGTTTTCTGCAATATGGTAGACTTTTAGTACTTTACAATCCAAACCCAAACTAATATTTCATTTCTGATGATGAATTCAAATATAAGCATCGGTGTCACGTGCACTCTTGTAAGTTTCCACTATAAAATTAAAATATTTTAAATTCTAGCTGTAGGCCTAGATACCGGTGCTCAATTTTCTTTCCCTCGGTAAAATGACAAATTGTGCAAATTGTTCATGCAATGTATCCAAACACACGTACAATGTACAGTACATGCATGATTTCTATAAACTGCAAAAAAATCTGAGTAGTCAAGACTTCGATGCAAGGAAAATATGGGTGAAATGTGTCGAAGTCTATAACGGATCACAACGTACTGGACATCGAGATACAAATGGAGTTTATATCAAGAACATTTTTACAAATGCACATATCCGGTCCCGTGAGGAGACGACAAATTGTAAAATGGCACAAAATCAGCCACCATAGTATGTAGAGGTTAAGTGTTTCCGAAAGTTTACCTTTTTTAGGGCCTATTTATTTATTTGATTATTATATATTTTTTAATTTACTAATCCGGAAAATTTTTCTACACGCTTTCGAACCCAAAGCTTATTTTTCGTAAAGACGCCATATTTTTCTTTGTTTGGAGGAGGTAGTCTACGTCTGGTAAGTTTTAGGGCTGTCTAAGCCTAATTATGCATCGTCGGACACTGTTTATTTGTTTTACAGATATGATTATGATATAAAAGGAAATAACACACCTTGCATTTCACATATGTTTAGGCCTAACCTTTTAAAGAAAATCCCAGTCGTCATACCTACTTGCTTTATCGATTTCATGAAACCATTGTTTTGCATTGTAATTACATGGATTTCGTGTAATCAGGTTTCCTTAAGATGGTTTTATTATAACTGACCATGTAGTCTTTGAAATGACGTAATGATTCCTAATCTTGGTCCACCGTCCGGGCGTGTTAAAATGAAGAAGAAAAAATGTATTGAAGGGAAATAACTCTTATTTTCAGACCATGGCTTTACCAAATTTTAGCAGGATACAACAGACGCCCCCACCCCCAGCATGTAAGTAGACTGTCATACACTGCTTCTGTCAGATTTGAAAATATATAGTTATTGAGAAAATTTATCATTTCTTACTGTCCTCTGAAAATGTCTTTTCAGCTCGATCGAGAGGATATGATAGAAATGTAAGTAAATAGGGCCTAATGTTTGATTAAAAGATTTGTGAAGAGATTAAAAGCAAAGATTTTTTTGTGTCAAGAAACATGAAATAATGCATGGTTAAGCTTAGAGTTGATATTATGTAAAACAGTTCAGAAGAAGTTAAGTAAGAATGCATATTATCATATGATCATTTTTACATTTTCTTGCAGTATCCTTATAATTTTATTTTTTCTAAAGTAAAGTTGTATGCCGTGGCAGAATACTCAACCTCACATTTTGCAATTCTGTAGGCACCAAGTCCATTCATTCCTTCCTCGCATGGCCACCCTGCATTTAACCCTGTCAAAGTCAGTTCTCGCGGCGGAGTAAGTAATCATTTCCAGGTAATAACAGGTTACGATTCTAGGCATGCCATCAGTCTGTTGTCACTGCCTGAAGATGATGCTTACGCAGACCATGCCAGCCTGTACCCTGCTTTGTGGTAACCCTTGCTTGTGGTATCAAGAGTTCAGCTGTCTGTATTTCTAGCTGTTGTCTATAAACAATTGCTTTAATGAACTATTTGAATTATCTTGCTTTCAGTATTTATCAGAAATGACTGTAGAACACTGTGACTCTGTAACATATGACTCGAATCTCAAATATAATCCCTTTGATACAATATATATTACACTCGTGTCTGATCATGAGATTAATTCTTGCATTTCTGAAAGTTATGAGTTGTGGGCTTTTCTCTCTCTCGTTTAAATCATTTGAAATGTAAATCTTAAGATAATGTGAATGATGAACAGAGAATCAATGTTAACATTGGACAGAAGGTTGACTATAAATGCTCAAGCACCATTTACTTTATTAACATCACTACTGATGCTTTAAGTTTTGTCTGTTTTATGCAGTAAAGGTGTAATTAGCTGTATATGTCTGTAAAAAAAAAAAATCAACTGATCTTAACATTTCGTGTACCTATAGCAATATTTACAGAGCTTCAAAACTTAGTGCATTTTATTAAGTTTATGGTGAGACTGATTATATGTACAAGGTTAATGAATTGGCTTACAAAAGAAAAATCATAGATATATTTGAAGCTCTGCTGCTTTTTCTGTTGTAGTAAGGTCGTATCTGTAGTTCTTGGCACAAGATATCACATAGAATTAGATGTTTAAAATATAAATGGGAAATATTGACATTATATTTGGTATATATTCATAATCAGGGGTCACAACTAACATTCATAATATGTATGTATACTTGTCAATTACCGCACATATGATGTATCGTTGTTTAAATGGATCAGATTTTCTCTTTTCTCTCATTATTTAAGAAATTACTCTTGCAGTAAAGAAATTCATTTTCTAATTTCAAAATTTACCAGTAATGCTGTTAATGGAAAATAATATTGTGTGTGTGATGTTATTTCAGGGAGATGCAAGGGGTCCAAAACAACCCAAACCACCAGACAAGCCCTTAATGCCTTATATGCGTTACAGTAGAAGGGTATGTTTAGTATAGAGTGCTTAAGTATAGAAGTTGAAGTAAAAGGTTGGATGTAATTTATTGTAAGGTCTCGATATTTTGGAGTTCTGTGTAACTCCTGGGATTTCTAAAATCTCATGATACTGTATTTTGCTAGATGTATGTCAATTGATACAACTGCCCAGTACCCAAGTTCTTCCGCATTATTTTTTTTTCAAAACACACAATAACCCATGACTTAATGAGGAACTAGTGTGAATGTATATGATATGCATATCAAATTAACTCCCCCCCCCCCCCCCCCTTCATCAACTTTTAAATCACATTTCGACATATGTATTTTAGGTATGGGACTCTGTTAAGGCAGCCCACCCTGACTTGAAGTTGTGGGAGATAGGTAAAATCATTGGTCAGATGTGGAGGGAACTGTCTGACCAAGACAAACAAGAATATATGGATGAGTACGAGATGGAAAAGGTGAGTGTCAGTTTTTGCTGTGTCAAATTCTGCTCGGTGTATGTTAGTCCACATGTTTGTCTGATGATGGATATTTAGATAATTCTTATGGGTTATTGACTGAATAACGAGAAACGTGCCTGTCCAAGGTTGTGCAGTAAAGCAGACTGATCTTGCAAGGTCAGCCTCTGCACAATGACAGGTCTAGCATGTTTCCCAATTATGCAGTTAATAATCTGTCATTTTTTTCAAATTCTTGACACTTTTTAAGGAGGTACTCTACATCGTCATAATGGCTGACATCTTTTTAAAACATGGATGAAAATATAAATATTAGCAATATTTGCCTATTCATGTCAAAAATCATTGATTAGCTGAGTAGCTCTGTAGGTTAGCCCGTCGACTACTAAACTGTAGATCGCGGGTTCGAGTCCAGCAGGCATTTTAAATTTTTTTCAGATTGCATTCTAACAAATCTGCATTTTTAGGTCACCTGAATCATTCAGGTGACCTATTGCTATCTGTTTTTGTCCGTCGTTGTGCATTAACATTTGAACATTTTCAGCTTCTTCTCTGAAACCCCTGAACCAATTTCAACCAATTTTGGCATATAGCATCTGTGGGTGGAGGGGAACAAAAATTGTGAAATTCGTGGTCCCTGCCCCCCTGGGGCCTGAGGGGTGGGGCAAAAACCATCAAAATGAGTGTAATTTTAAAAAATCTTCTTCTTTACTCCTGGACATCAAGAAGCCAAACTGTGGGCATAATTATAATGAGATTTGAGCCCTCTACCAAAATTGTGAAATTCATGGCCCCTGGGGCAGGGGTTCTTGTGTTAGGGTGGGGCTCTATTGGTCATATAGTGAAAATGTAGAAATTCTTTGAAAATCTTCTTATATTGGTTTTATCTAAGGAGTAAATAACCCTTTTCTTTATGATGTCTCAGATCTAGGTTTTTTAAAAAGGATTATTGATTGAACATAAAAATGACACATGTACTTCATGACCCCATAGCTATTCAATGTTTCTTCCATCCAAAAGTAAAATTCTTATATTTAAACACAAACCTAATTCAAACATTGGAAGGTTGTTACATGATACTCAGGTGACCTATAAGGCCCCTGGGCCTCTTGTTGACTAAATAAAGTAAATTTGAAAGTTTTTAATTTCGAAATATTGTTGTACATATCCTCCACTCTTCATCCATATCAAATTCCTCTGGTGTAGCATACATCCTTAATTTTAGAAGAACATATTTGTTTATGTTTTTGGTAGGCTAGCAGACAAAGTGTTTTAGATTATTTGTGGTAGGTCTGCTTTCTCATTATATCCTTATTCATCATTTCAGAGTCATTACAATGATGAAATGAAGAAGTACCACAATTCATCCGCCTACCAGTCCTGGGTAGCTGCCAAAGGAAAAGGTAGTCTGAAATGGGACATACATGTAGATTTATGTTATTATGTGTGCAGAAAGTAGCCTTTAAATACAAAGTAGTAGATGAATTTCTGAAACTCTGACAGCACGTTCTGTATTGTTAACAGCAGCTGCAGAAGCAGCGATGGAGGAGGATGAGAAGGAAAAAATGGCCCAAAGAACACCACGCAGCACTGGGTCTTCTAAGGTATGTCATTACTATTCCTTCAGTGGTAGTGTAATAATTTATCAATTAAGTCCAACAATAAAGTGGAGACAGTTTGCGTAGTGATGTATAGGGAGATATAATAATTTTCAACATTTGAACATCATAGAAAATTATCAAGTCCTTTATTGTTTAGGAGCTTTATATTTGTACATATTACAACCAAACTAAGCCGCCCCCCCCCCCCCCCCCCCCCCCCCAAAAAAAGGTGTATGTCAACTCGTGCATCCATTTCTTTTATTTTTTTTGGCAGTGAAAGCACTCAATTAACCATACAGTTATTTAGCAAATAATTTACAATGAAGAAAATCACTTTATATATACTTGGAGGTTTATTTGATATCAAATATGGTTTGAACAGTTGTACAATAAGATTAATCATAATGATTAAGAAGTAGACTGTGTTGTGTTAAAATGTATTGCTTATCAGAATTTGCATTTCTTTCTAAGAAACTAACTTATAAAATGCATGCAGTACTATAAACATAATATGTATACGGTGTGACCGTTGGACCGAGCGAAGCATGTACGTAACTCCGTGTCCCGAGTGGTAATCATAATTCCGTTAAGTACGGTAGATTATGATCATTTACAAATATATATTTTGAATGAAATTTCCTTGCCCTAAACACCCAGTAACATCTCAATATTAAAGGAGTTTATATGGGGACAACAGTTTTACATGATTCGCCTATTCATTGAACGCGGGAAATAAAACGCAAGGCGACGTAAACTGTGCATTGTGACGTCACATTTAGCCTCGACTTTTTTCTCTTTTTCAAAGCAAGTAATTATAAACAACAATAATACATTCCGTATGCAATGAAAAAGGCTGTTAAAACTAAACAAAATTAACCAATAAATTCAAAATGGTAAAAAAGTAACCGTAATTTTATCGTATACTCTTATTCAAAGAAACTCATAAACTCGTTCATCTATTTAGTCGTATTACGGTTTTATATGTATTTATTTGCTAAAACCTGTTACAATGATAATTATACTATTCACTTTGAATAAAATGGGTGTTTAAATTACGAATTGCACGTTAGAGTATTCTATTATTGGCATTCAAAATAAAACACGAATAACTGTTGAAGCAGGTAATGAAAAAATAAATGGCGGCGCCCATATGGATCACGGAAATTTCAGTGAACGTATATAGAGATTATCTCTTTTTCTTTTGCTGATTTTGACTTTTTTCTTTTACATACGTGTTACCTTTAGAGCCTTGCTTCGCGGACGGGCCGTCCGAGCTTCGCTCGGTATAATTTGAAATTGCATTTTTGTATACTTATAACTAGATAGCTAAAGCTTCTCTGATGGTAGAAAAGTTATGATCAAAGGATTCTATCTGTGTACAATAATGCTGGAAACGTGTTCTCCAATTTGAAAGACATTATTAACTTCATGTAAATGAATCACAATTGTGCAAAGCAATTATTAAAAGTTTTGGAGGTTGTTAATTAATGGCCGTAATTCAGTATCTTGAACACAGATGTGTCAAATGTCATGCATATGTTGAAGTAAGCTGATGTCCTATTCATGTTTAGTGCAATTAAATGATTTTTGAAAACTTAGGATTTCTCAAACATAGAAATCATGCAAACTTTGATTGTCTGGGAGTATTTTTCAATTAACTAAATTTTTACTTGGTTTGTGTTGCAAAATTATGGCGGTTGGTCATGTTAGAAAATATTAGATAATGTCGGGGGGGGGGGGTTACTGTCACATACAACAGTTTGTTTACTCATGCAATTTTTTCCCTCTGTATTGTTAATCCACTTGGTAACAAGAGTTTTAGTTTGAAAGTAAATCTAATAAACTAGAATTTCTATTGTAAACATGGCTTTTTGTTTCAGAATTCCAAAATGGACTCCGTTGGAAGAATTAGCATACAGCAAGCAGATGATGATGATGGTAGTATCTTACATAGCGGTCATTTCATGATGCATGTTTTGTCATTTCAACACTGTTTTAGAATGCAGATATCTCTTTTAATGGAATGTACCTTAATAATTGTTTTTGATGATTTCCTTTAACAGATGGAGATGACAGTTTCTCAGTGAAGCACATGGCTCATGCCAGATATCTACGCAACCATCGCCTTGTCAACGATATCTTCAGTGACACAGTGGTGCCAGACATCAGAACTGTGGTAACAACATCCAGAATGGGTGTACTGAAACGTCAGGTCCAATCTCTAACAATGCACCAGGTATAGAGAACTTCACATATAACTGCTGATATTGAAAATTCTGGTGTTATTTTCTGAAGAGTGTAAAAAGTACTTCTCAGAAATATGTGAATTTAAAGGGACTGATTCACAATTTTCCCCAAAATTTTGTTTTTCACTTCAAATGATCAAAATTTACTGTTTAATGTGTTTGAAAGATTTAAAAACTGGGCACCACCAGATAACTGAAAAATTGTTGAGTGTGACGGAAAACATCAATCAATCACGTGAAAATTAAGGTTATACATTATCACCGAAGCTCATTTTAGAGAGTTTATTATTTGGTTTGTAAACAAAGAATGCGGTATGCTATTGTTTACGAAATTTTCGAAAGAAATGGGTGATATCGATTAAGATGCATTATATCACAAATCAATATTTCACTTGTTTGTTTGTTTACGTAAAAAGACTCGAGTCTTTGTGTACATAACTAAGATTTAGGGCTAAAATATTGCTTTTATTCTTGCATTCAGAAGGTCAAAATTTTGGCTGTCAACATCAAATGAGTTATATTTTTAATGTTTAACATCAAAAATGAAAAATATTTTTATCAAAAATCGTGAACCAGTCCCTTTAAACTAAGATTTGTTATTGGTGTTTTGAAAATTATCCTAATGAAAGACACTTAGAATGGGATGTTTAGGCATACCTTTCTTGTACCTAAGAAAAGATTTTCAAACTTTGAATGTGGAGTCTGTTAATTTTAAGTACACATGTTTATCATTTACTTGGACAACAGAAAAAACTGGAGGCAGAACTTCAAACAATAGATGAGAAGCATGAAGCAAAGAAAAGGAAATTTCAAGAGGCTAGTGATTCATTCCATGAAGAACTTAAAAACGTGAGTGTTTTGATATGTGGTTTTTTTTGTTTTTTGTTTTGAAAATGTAATGGAATGCATGCATACATGTGTAAAATATTTTGTGCAGGCACTGGCACAGACTATTGTAACATTACTAATATGAATCCTATTTCATGATGAAATATGACTAAAGAATGTCTTCTGAGATACGCTTGTTAGTAGTGAGTACTGTCATTGAATGGAAAACTACTTTTCAAAGCTTTGTGAGAACAAGCCACAAGTTACAGAAGAACAATTCAATACTATGGTTGTGAAAGCGAAGGATGATCTGAAAGTCCGTCACCAGCAGTATCTACAGCAACAGGAAGAGGAAAGGAAACGACAGGCGGAGCTAGCAGAGCAGAGGAGGAAAGAGGAGGAGGAGAGGGAGAGGATCGAGGCGGAGGAGCGGGAACGCCTGGTCCAGGAGGCCAAGGATCAAGGGCTGAGTGTCGACCATAATCAGGTTAATAAATTCACTTCTGTGTAACTTGTAAAACTAAACGGTCAGGGGCATGATCAAGGGCTGAGTGTCGACCATAATCGGGTGAATAAATTTGCTTCTGTGCAACTTGTAAAACTAAACAATCAGGGGTGTGATGTAAATAAGTTCAGTAAATAAGTTAACTGAAAGTGACTTGTTTTAGTTATCAATGAAAGGATAGCGTACTTTGCGGTAATTAATGAAGGACAGAAGCAAAGAGAGGTAACTCATTGTGACAAAAGATAACTTGTGTACATTATTTTTCTGATCATGTGTTTACTACATTATACCCCTGACTCCTAAATTTGAAGTTGGACAATGCACATTTCTCCCAAGTGTGGAATCCTCTATGAAGTTTGTTGTCTATTGCAAGTACTGCATATAATTTGGTATGTAATTTGCACATGTAGAACATTGTATTTAAAAAAAAAATTCAAACTCTACTTAGATGTATGGTAATTTTGGACAAAGATGATGCTGAAGTCATTGTTAGTTAATAAAGGTTTAATTTTGCTAAATGATAATGAATAAATTAATTGAGGATTTTTCTTCAGAATATTCTACGACAGTTTTGGGAGAGGGTGAGAACGACAAATCTTTTGAAAGCTGTAATTGATCTTGATAATATGATGTACTATGAACTAAAGAGCCATGTACAGTGTATGTGCAGGGATTTATCTAGGTTGTTTTTACTACCGGTAAAAGGCACCTTTCCCCCTTGGCTATAAATGGATATTTCCCCTTCCACAGTTAAAAAATCCCCTTCATTTGTAGAAACTTTACAAAATTGAATGAGAATTTTCAACAAAATCATTTCAATATATATTCTAAGTCATTTTCTATAATTGTCAGACTTACAATATAGATAAAATGAGTAATCAATCTATTTATATTCCATGCCATTCCCTGGAAGCTCATGACTGCATTCACAAAGATTCCCCTTAAATATAAAATGGGTAGTAACATCTAATGCTGGATAAAACCCAGATATGGTTCCAACGATAACTGATCTGGCCAGGATATAGATTGAATAATCTGCCAATTTATAAACTAACAATAAAATATTGCAGAAAAAACAATATTTATATACAAATTTATATAAAGTATGATGGAATTTACTCGTCTAAACATTGATATTTGTAATGGCTTGCTTTTGAGTGAACACTTCCATTGTTAACTTAAATCTTGTACAAATCTTTTAGAATTCACAAGGAGCACCCACTGTGCTACAGAACATCTTGGGAAGTGGTATCGTGAACGACAGGCTAAGCAACCCCGAGGTATGAAAAATAATCTGTATTCTTCTGTAAAACCATCACAAGTGTATTATTCATTGTAAAGAGTAGATACATGTATGAGGTATGGTTGATATGGACGTGTAGAGATTTGTTTCTGCTCTGTAGGAAGCTGTGGAACCAGACCATCATGACAATGTTGATGCAGAGTCCATGGATTCTGAGAAAACCGAGGTATGAGATTAAAACATGGTGCAGTACTGTGAATTAATGATTTGGTTTCTATTAATTGCTAAATGCATATTAGATTGCTTGCTCTGTGAGTTTTACGTTATAATTGAAGTTTACACTGTATGTTAGATTTACATGTGTAGGAAATATTTTCCTTGTATCAACAGTATGTTTGTTATTTGTGCAGGATATGTCCCAGGATGGAATGTTGGGGATAGAAGGATTTGAAAAGGACGGAGATGACCCCCTGTACTCCCCATCCCCAGAGTCTCCTAACACCTCCCCTGACATGCTAGTGCATGATAAGTCCCTGGATCAGATAGATAGTCCAGAGTCGCAAGAGGACACCACACCCAAGAAGAAGAAAAAGAAGAGCCGGGCTAGAAAGGAAGAGAAAGATAAGAAGGAGAGAGGGGAGGGTGAGTAGGAGTCCACTCGAGTCACTTTATGTGCATGGTGCCTGTGTGCGGTGTGAGTGAGGGAAGACAAAGGCCTTCAAAATTATAACAGAAGAGGGTTTTCTTTTTCAGGTTAATATTGATCATTTGCTGTCTTTAATATTGACCAGTAATTGTATCTTACACTTGTAATTATTTATAAGTTTTGGACTGTTTGGAAGTGATATTAACTATTACAAGTAATGTGAATTTTTTGGAAAAGACAAGAAAAAGTACTTTACTAGATGCAAGTGCTCAATTTGGTAAAGAGAATGCAAGTTGATGATTGAAATAATTCAGTGGCACATCATTGTCATTTAGAGATCAAGCAACTGCTTCCTCAGTATTAACACAACTAAAATTGTATAATCATCGCGTACAAGTCCGTCACAAGCTTGGTCGCCAATCGGGATTGGTGTGGAGGCTTTCAGTTCAGTAAACCTTCACCTGTGCATGCTTTCTTAGAGCTGGAACTTTTGAGGCATGTCTAGGGTGTGTTAGATTGGAATGTCAGTTCGGAATGCATGAGACAGTTTAGATAATCTGTATTATGATTATTTAATATAATACTACAGTTCATTCAAGATTATCTCAAATGATTGATCCATTTCAAAATTGCAAGCTTTTTTTTTTTCCCATGCAACTTTCTGGTGCAAAAATTGAAATTGTTACTGAAAAATGGATTTTCTTGATTCAAATATGTGACTGCTGTTTGAATTTTGAGATAGTCTTAATTACTTGTTAACTCATGTCAGCATGTTGCACCTTTTTGTTTTACTAGAATCGGCCAGTGAGGAGGGTAGGTATTATTTTTTAGAACTTATTTCTTGTATGTATGTGTTGTTTGGAGAGAAAATTAGGGCTGTTTCAGTTTTTAATTCCCCCCATTCATTTTGATCACAGTTCTTTCCATTTTTTGCATAGAGAGACATAAACTATTTATGGTACAGGTGGCTATTTATTGATGAGCAATTTTCTTGGGTTTTAATTGTATCATCACGTATGTTTCGTTGAAATGTACAGGGTACAGTAGGGATGCAGAGAATTAAAAATAAAGCAGCCTTAACTCCGGTAATCTACTGACACGCTGTTAATAAGTATTTCATTTAGAAACCAAATAGACTGAATTATTACCTTGTGTTAACACCGCCATGTAGACTTCTTGAGTGAATAAAAGACATCAGAAATGGGTACAAAGCAAATACAAATGTTTATACACATGAAATGCTATCTTATCTCATTTCCACAAGAGAAAAAACAAACCTTGATGTGTACTTAAAATTATGAAGAATGTTCACATGAGACAAAGCCACAGTTCTCTGTGATTTCACGTGGGAAAATATCCTGTTTGTTAACTGGCATGAAAAATACTTAGTCTGTAAAAGCATATTGAATGTGAACTTTCTTATGAAATATTCATTATTTTACGAACTTTACAGTGTTTGACATTAACTTACGGCATGGTGCACAAATAACACATACTAATAACTCAGCTAATAACATCACACTTCATAGAGGGTTGGGTCATATTATCTCTCACACAGTAGTGTATAAATGCATTTTGAGTTCATCTTGATTTATTTTTCAGTTCACTGTTGGTTTTTAACTTTACTCGTTTTTTAATATTTCAATTTGATTCATGATTTCCTCTCATTTATTTTCCTATCGTATACTACTCCTAAGTTTGATTTTGTTCATTCAGCACATCTTAAATGAAAGGTGGAAATGGTCACAATATATTTTGGTTGCATTTTTCAAAGCTTTTTGTTGTAATGTTTAGATATACTAATTTACGTAGAAAATTCAAGATTTTTTTTATAGGTATCTAAGTAAATATACCCATATCGTCTTCGATATCATTCATGTTTAATCATGTGACTATTTTCAATATTAAAGCACATAAAATGTTCATATATCAAAACCGAAAGAACATTAATTTTTTTTTACACTGAAATTAGTTATTATTTCACAGACAAATATCACTTTTATCTACAATAAACATTTTTTTAATCCAGAAAATGACACTCATAATTTGCACAACAAGGCAGCCTAAGTATCTTTAATTTCAGAGCCCAATGGTTGTAGCATATACAACAAGGAGGTGCATGTTATACAAATATGACTTTCTGCTCCTCTCTAGGTCCGCGTAAATACCCCTGTGATATTTGTGGGAAAGCATTTAAACACAAGCATCATATGACTGAACATAAACGCCTCCATACCGGTGAAAAACCTTACTCTTGCACTCGCTGTGGAAAGCGCTTCTCCCACTCAGGGTCCTACAGTCAACACATGAATCATCGCCTCTGTAAACCCAGTGCAAGTACGAACGGTAATTCTGTCCTCAGACCTAGAACAAAATCCCAGTGTTCACGTTTTTTACACCTCCATTCTTGCCATTATGTTGTGATGAAGAAAAAAAAAAAAAAGAAAAAACAACAGATTTTGTATTGTACGAGTTTCATCAAAGTGTTGCACACAAAACTCCCTGTTCTATAGTACACAATGAATTTCTCTGCTTACTCTTTCTTGGGAGGCATTTTTGATGAAGAACAGACTCTGCTGGCTTCATTGGAAACGTTGGAGGAAAGACTAAGTAGAGGAAATTATCCACCTGCATGTAAATGTCTGGTGCTTTCAGAGGTGAATTCTAGTCAGAATACCCTTCTCCCTGATATCTTATCATCTGTGCATCTATAAAACAATAAAAATGTGCTGCTATAGTAAATATTACTGGGTATATTGTTTCGTAGTTTTGTTTTATCTGGGGGTTAAGGTGTCTCTTGGGATGAATATACAAGTCTAACCTCTTTGATCTCAGTTTTGCTTTTTTCTGACTTTTGTTCTTTTGTGTATTATGATGTTTGTTGTAAGCATGTTGTATCTTTATGCATTTTGACCTTTACATGAAGTCATGATCAAGCGTGGATAAGACTTTGTAATTCAGCTTGATATGATTTCACCAGGATGTTTTGATATGAAGCTAATCTTTGTGTTGTATTCTGTTGTATAAGCTGTTGTTTTAATATAGATAGCTTGAAGATTGAGTATCCCTAAGTATTCCTTCAAAGCATGTGTAATAGTGTGATTTAACTGTTAAGCATTTTTTTTTTAAAAAAACCCAAAAAACGTGAATTTATAAGATATTACCTTTAACACTGCTAGTAAGAAAGATGTGCCTTGAAAAGTAGACTGCAGAATTTGTATTATGTTAGTAATGGATAATTTTGTTTTTTGATTTAGATGACTCAGGTAAGCATTATGAACGAATTACGTCTGGAAGTAATTGGATACCGTAGAAATAGAAGATTCATAGAAAGATGCAACTTGCTGCTGTAGAACTTTCGTAATTTTTGAAAGTACAAATGGAAGAAAATTGTCATGATGAGAAGAAAGAAAAATTTCTAGGCGATCATAGTTCGATTTTTTTTACTGATACATGGTGACAGTGTCTCTGGCTTGGAATTTAGCTCTTTATAATGAAATTGTTTGGTGTGTTGTATCAAATTGAAAACCGTGAGATCTCGGTGTCCCCACACAACAAAGTTGCTATAGATATAGTGATGAATGCCAGTGTATGCTTTTGTTCATCTAGAGCAATGTTGCAAACACCATACATGGACTGCCAATCTAGGTTAAGTGTTATTTTGTTGTCATAGTTTGAAGTTTAGAATTTTAATTTTTAATGGCTGCCAGTGAGCATTAATAAAGGCTGAGCGTGGAAACTTTCCATCAAGGCACCGTTTACTCTGTAGAGAGGAGCGATGAACAATGTTTTACATAACATAAAAGAAAATTATTTCATAATCATGATACGTTAGCCAAAGTAACACTAAACCTGGACTGGCAGTATGTATTGCTCCAGATCCTGGTATCGGGTGATTGACTCAATTTATATTTAAAAAAAGTGAGACCCTCTTGGTTTGGTTGAAAGTGACAGATAATGATGTTTTTCGGGTAGGGTGAGGTGTTGTCCTCCATTTTTGACTAGTTTTTCTTTGATTTCTGAGGAATTCAGTCACAGCCCTGTGGTATTCTTGCTTCAGAAATGGCAGGATGCGAGAGGAAAATGACTTTTAATCTCTAAGTTAAAGGACCAAGGTCTTTGTTAATTATGACAGATAAAGGTGGTCTGGTTTGCAGTGTCCTTGAGTTTAAGAAATATTACATTTGCTACTGTTTATACAGAGTAGCCTATACTATTGTGGAGTTGATGGATTGCTGTTTTCTCTAATATAATGAGCATTTAGTCTATACTGATTGTGGAGTTGATGGATTGCTGTTTTCTCTAATATAATGAGCATTTCTAGGACATCCTGTGGAATTGTATATAGCAGTAGTTAAAAAAAAGAGATCATCATTGTCATGAACATTCTTACACATAATAATCACAAATCTGCATCAAACAGCGCTGTGAAAATAAATGATATTGTTAAGGTGTGTTTATAACAAGGTGCTGATGTTCTTGATGTTATTTGGATGGAGGGTTTCTATTTTATCGAAATTTTGGATGATTTTTTTTTCTACAAAGGATTTGATTTAAGAAGAAGATGGTGGGCTTGTTTGTAATTGGTTTGTTTTCATGAGTATTTTAGTTGCTCTACAGGGTGTGAAGTTGAAATTTGTGGAATCGGTTATTAAGTGGCGCCAGTGATATAGCAGAAATCCCTAAAATAATTTAATACGTTGAAATAGCAAGTATACTTTAAAAGTAATGCTACCCTATTTAAAAAGATAAAGTCCATAGTCATTGTTCACCTTACCAGAGGTTGTCTTAATAGTTGGACTGAATTTTGTTGTGGAGATTTTCTTCGAAGATCTACTAACAGTACTAAAATTCTAACAGAAAATGTGTACCTTTGATGTGAAATTGATATTTATTATAGAGGTACTATATTGTCATGAAGAGAATTGTAAATTATGAAGTAAAAGATTATAGTACAGATATAATGTGGATTGGATGTCATGGTCTGCAGTCCACAGTTTTGATTGACCTGGTTTCTGTGTCCTGCAATTTGATTGGTCTGAATCTCACAAGTTTTTGTGTGCAGCACTAACCCCTATCTGAGCACTTCTTGAGTGGTGGATCATTAGTGCACTCAACTAATAGATTTTTATCAGCAGAAAATATACAATCGTGAGAAATGAGTGAAAGTAACTGAAACATCACTGGTATTTTCTTCTAGGTCTTATCTGTAATTGAAATTCCCATTTGAATTTTTAAAAAGTATCTTAAATGTAATTTGTTGTTAGTTTACATGAAAGGGCTTTGAATATTGCATAAAAGCAAAGGATAATTGTACGTAGGTGAGGTTGACTAAGAGGAGAAATGCAGTGTGGTACTGTTGTATGTTACAGAGCATGAAGGAAAGGGACAGAAAGACCTTGATAACCCTCCCTCTGTTGAAGAGGAAGATTCAATGGACTCCTCTATTGATGAGAGAACAGATGAAGGAGCATTGACCGGCAAAGGAGACAAGTAGAGTCCATAGGATGAGGCAGTGAATGGCCAAGGTGATGCAGACCCAGAGCATGGAATAGGACCGAGATTACAGAGACTTCGAAGACGGATGCTGGATGTTACAATTCAAACTATCTCGACATTGTTCATTTACTGTACCAATATTGTTGTATGTTTAGGTGCTGTGTTTGGAGACATTAATGCATGTAAGGGATATAGTATGTTTTACATGTAGTGATTGAAGAAAGCATTGCGTGTCTGTTTAAAACATTGGTGTGATAATGAAATCATGATTAAGAGTATATATATATGTTGTATGTAAGGGAAATTACAGTATCATGAAAAACTGTAATACACACGGTATGTGTATGGTAGATATTAAAGGTGTAATTATATTAGCTGACTTGATTTTTGAGATTATTTTGGTGTGGAAAAGATGTGATCGGCATATATCTCTAGATCATGGGGAAAACATAAAACATCGTACTCTTAAGTTGTACATGATATGGTGTTGATAATAAAGCAAAATGATGAATGTACATGTATATCTTGAAATCCACTATAATTCTGGATACTACTTTTTAAATTGAATATTACGTGCAGAAATTTCTAAAAAGAACAAGGTTCATTCTGGAAAAGTCATACGTTTTGATGTTGTTGATTTGAGAAAAAGTTTTGTAATTTCAAGTTTACTAAAAGTTCTTTAGAATTTTTTTATTTATTTTTTTTTTTTAGATTTTTGCATATGGTGTTTATACCTCTCAGATGACGCAAGAGGTTTTTCTGTGTATTACCAGTTTTTGAATCGAGGCAGGCTACTGACAAAAAAGTTGAAGATGTAGGGGTTTCAACAGTCGTGTTTAAAGTCAGCATTTCGCAAATTTAATGGTCCCTATAACCTAGCATTGGGTAAAATGCTGTTTGACTTGTTTCATATCGATTGTTCGGCCGTTCTTGGCACACTGATTTTGACTACGTATAACTCCGTTTATCTGATCAAGATATAGGGCTCATGCACGACGGTTTTGGCCGGTCGACAGGGGATGCTTACTCCTCCTAGGTACCTGACCCCACATCATAGGTACCTGACCCCACCTCTTGTATATCTAGGGGTTCGTGTTTGTCCGACTTTCTATTTTGTATTGCTTATAGGAGTTATGAGATTGATCACTGTTCGTTATCTTCACCTTTCTCGTAGCCTTTTTCGTGATATTTCTAAGGAAAAAATGGTGTCTATCTTAAGTCAACTTCAATACATTTTACAAATAGAAAATTGTACCTTTGAAATATTTCCAGTAAACCTACATTTATACTTTAATAAACATTTTCATGTTTCAAAAATTAGATAGGATATAATAATAATTACTTGGTGTTTTGCATGCATGCGAGGTTTATGAAAAGTGAAGAAAACAGTGATTAATCTTATAACTCCTATAAAGAATATAGAATGAATAGTAGGGCAAACACAGACACCTTGATACACAAGAGGTGGGATCAAATGCTTAGGATTATTGACAGGTCACATCCGACGTGAGCACTACATCTTGATCAGGTAAACGGGGTAATCCGTCGTCAAAATCAGCAGGTTAAGAACGGCCTGAAAACTGGTATGAAAAGCCAGACAGCATTCGACCTTGGAAAACTCGTATTCCCAAATTACATCTTTATAACGACAATATATTTTACGAATTGCTGACTTTCATCAGAACTGTTGAAAACCCTCTAATATCAACTTATTTGTCTGTAGCCTGCCTCCATTTCCAAATTGAATATACGCAGAACATTCACTTGCGCATATAATCAGTTGAGAGACATTAACACCTTAATTCGACATATGAGGGGAAATGAGAATAGTTAATTCATAAAACATCGTCAATACATCTAAATGTCGAGTTGAAGGCAACTACAAGAGTTTTCCTTCTCACTATACCACAACATATGGGAGAAGCAGTGTAAATCAAGGTGGATTGTAAAATATTCCAAAGAATATTTAGTAAATTTGAGATCAGAAACCTTTTCCCAGATCAACTGTTTCAAAACGTACGACATTCCAACATTTTACATCACCATTCCTCAAGATAATTTAAAAAAACAACAACAAAAAACGGCTTTTTGACAACATAAACAACTGCCATTTTCAATAATAAAAAAAAAACGAACACGGAAATATTGATAGGCCTACTCCTCCCAGGAACCTGATACCACCTTTGGTAGATACAGGGGTCCGTGTATGTCCAACTCTTAATTTTGTAATCCTTGTCGGAGTTATGAGATTGATCACTGTTCGTTATCTTCACTTTTTAATCTTGTAATCAGTCAATCCAAAAAATATTTTGTTAAACACCTTTCTGCACTTTGGTATTCCCGGTCTTCTTGAGCCTCTCCTTCGTAGAAGGTACTTTCAGAACGAAGAGAGGACTGAGATACCAGAACAGCAATTCATTCCATGGAAAGGGAAGTGAGTTACATTAGTAATTTTGCATCAAATACGTATTTTGTTTTATGAAACTGTATCTGGCAAACAGAGAATAGCGTAATTAAGTAATTAAATTTCTCATTTACTATTGAGAACATAATCGAATTATAATATCTCACTAAAGAAAGGACTGATGACTATTGTCACTGGACGGAAATTCATAATAACGTATCATAGGTTTTTCACAAATCGGTTGCACTTCAGTATCATAGTGATTTCCTACATTAGAACATTTTTATCAGATATGTTTACTGAAAAGATACTTTAAATTACATTGAAACTAAATTAATATTTAGAAAGAGCAGATGGTCCTTTACCGAACTTGTAAATTTCATGATCCCAGGGCTATTGGTTTTGGCTGGACTGAAATGGTCAGTGATTAAATATGTGTGGTAACAATTGTACACTTTTAACTTTCTGATAGCATTCATTCCAATTCTTTTCAATATGAAACATTTTTGTGACAAGGGGGCATACATTATATTTAAGTCTCGTACACCCTTGGAATCTTATAGGCAGTGTAAAATCTTCCAAAAATTGAAAACTTTTCAAAACTCTTCTCTACAACAGCACATCTATAAGGCAAAAACAAATCCATAGTCAAGCAGAGAGGTAAGGCTTCAATCAAAATTTGTAAATTTCATGGTACCCGGGGGTAAGAGGTTCTGACTCAAGGATGAAGTCAAACTTGACATACAGTGTTTATGTGTAGAACATTCAAATACATGTAGTATTTATACGAAGTTGAAACTAAATGGATATTTAGAAGAGCAGGCTGTCCTTTACTAACATTGTAAATTTCATGATCCCAGGGGTAGGGAATCTATAGTTCCAGGGTGGATCCAAATTACTATAGTAGTTACTGTCTTTATCATTTGAAAGACGTCTTTGATTTTGCTGATACTGTATAAACTAAATGCACATTTAGGAAAGGCAAAATGGAATGTACCAAACTTATGAATTTTGCAACCCCAGGGTTCCAAATAGTCATATATTCTTAATACACTGTACAACACATACATGTATCATGTTATAAGTATTCCATTAATCTGGGCAATACAGGATTCGGAACTAAACTATTTGGAACTCTTCAAAAAAAGAAGTTAAGAAATTTATATCTCACTAGGGCAACTCTTATATACAAATTAGTGATTACTAAAGACGATGCCTGATTTTAAGATTATTTTTCAGAATGGTGCAAGCGAATATCCGAGTACCAAAACACGCATTATTAGATTAAAGACGTTTGGTTGCCGAAGGTGATTCAAAAATAATTCACAGCACCGTGTATCTCTTCTACCGTAGATGGGTATTTACTTAGTTTGTTAGATTTTTCTAGTATTTGCGTGCAACAACCGACCGCTATGCAATGATATCGTAAATAGTCAAATTTTGTGCATCAGTCCCCAGGCACGTAGCCTCGGGACCCCCAACTTCACTCCCCATGCATACTTTTCCCTTTATTATCACATACAACCTTAACCTCTTTATTTTTACATGTTAGCTGATCTCTTTTTACAGTAGTGAAAATGGATGGTTGAACCTAAGAATTAAACTCATATACTGGGTATTCTGAAGGATACCCCCGGCCCCCAATTTTAAGATTTGGCTAAAATTACCGTTCTTGCTAGTTAATAATTTGAGGACAACTACGAAAGGGACAAGTTTTGCCTCCTAACCCTTTCCACTTTCAAAAACGACGCTTTGTGCCTGAACTAAATATACCGAGTGAAGCTCGGACGGACCGAGGGCCCGTCCGCGAAGCAAGGCTCTAAAGGTAACACGTATGTATAGGAAAAAATAAGAAAATCAGCAAAGGAATAGAGATAATCTGTACCAACGTTCACTGAAAATTTTGTGATCCATATGGGCGCCGCCATATTGTTTTGTTCATTAGTTGCTTTTACAGTTATTCGCGTTTTGATCTTGAATGGCAAAAATACAACACAGGTATGTAATTTGTAATTCAAACACCCAGTTTGTTAACAATGAACCATCCCCTCCCTCCGTGTTTATGTGGAGGAATTTAAGTTCGGTACAATTTACCCCGCTAAGACCTCAGGCGGGCATATAATTATCTCGATAGAAGGTCTATAATCTGTGAAGAAAGCGGAAGTAGATGCTCATTACAACACATCGCTAAACGAATTTTTAACAACAGAAAATTACTGCGAAAAACGTATTTGCATATGGACTTGACATTTAGTACGATATAGAAAGCCGCACTGTAAGTAAAATCCAGCTAATCCGATAAATCATCACCAAATGATATGCGAGTTTAGATTATGGAATTAATTTCTTCTATTGAACAGTATTCTACGAATTTGAAATAGATATGTGATTAATTATGTACTATGTATTATAAACCAGTACTGCTTGTATCTATGTATGTGTGTTTGGGATTGGTTTCGGTAGCCTTGTGGTTAGAATTTTCAATTAGCAACTGGGGAACCGGTTCGAATCTTGTTTAACGGGTTAGAACATAGGATTGGTGGGGTTTTTTTTGTATCTTAAAGAATTTTTCACACGTATTGAGACATCATCAGAATTTGAGAGAGGTCCCCCAAATTCTGTGAGGGGATTAACTATTATTGACAAATGATAACTTTAAGTGACAAAGGTTATGGTATATTATGAGATTACCCTTTCTTACAAGGCTGTTTTTCCAAGTGATTGTTTCCTGTAGAATTACATGTATATGTCACTAATTTTACCGCAACAATTCATTTTTCCTTGTATTCATTATTTCTATTTGGCTACATGTAACTTATTTTACAGTAACCAATACATATTTTCTCTAATTATTAATTTTACACCATTTTTTGATTTGGTCTGTAACCAATCAGTTGTGCTTATTTTGGTAATGTGGCCATTATCGATTTGTTGACACAAAGGAGAAGCCATGCTTGATCTGCTGTCTGCATGAATTCCATTGCCCCACCACTCGCCCCTTCTGCCACCAGCTATTTTCATGTAGAATAATTAGAGCGTTTAGATGATATTTACCCACCTTTTTGAGGCCAGGCATCTATTTTTGTGACATTTACATGCTTTTATTCCTATTTTCAGTATGTTGTATCTTCCGAGAATAGGGGGCCAATTTGCATAATATGATGCCAAATTGATATGTCCAATTTTTACTACTCTCCTGACCCCACTATTCATATTCCATGTCACTATATTGTATATACAACGGTGTGTTTCTATTCCATCATTTACATAATAAATGACAAACAAAAACAAAGCAAAGTTTCGTTGGTATAGTTTTTAACGCTAAAATATAAACTCTGTTATGGGTCAGAATAAACCCGAAACTAGCAGAATCCAATCACAAACAATTATTTACAGAAAAATAAACCAATATATAAATATTGCATGTATTTGAGGGTAACATTGAAAATTTTCACCCCGAGAAAACCATTGTCAACCGAGGCGTAGCCGAGGTTGACAATGGTTTCTCGAGGGGTGAAAACTTCAATGTTACCCTCAACTACATGCAATATTTGTTTTATTATACTGAATGTTATGTAATCTCAGCGAGATTCGTCGAGGCTGGATATTTGGACTGACGCCTCTTCCAAATCTCAGACCAGTGTCACATAAACTGATTCGGGAAATCTTGCCTGAATTTCGGCCGCTTGTTGCGATTAAAATGGGTTGAATTGAATTTCTTGTCTGCTTCAACTTTTCGCCTTAGACATCCTATTAACTTCCTATCACAATGAAACATGCATTTCTTACCTTTACATGGTGTAAATCCCACAGTAATTCAAGTCGGCTATTTTCGAAGCCATTGCAAACGGCCACCATTTCATATTTTACCTTCTCAACACTGAAGAGTTCCGATATACTGTTTCATGACAATTTGTACTATGATTGGAAATACAGAACTTACTGGCTGACAATTACTTTGTACAAAGCATTTAAGCATAAAAATTAAAAGCAATAAAAAGAAAACTGTGTAATATTTAATTAATCTATATGAAGGCGTCCTAAACTATCGGAACTCTTCAGTGTTGAGAAGGTAAAATATGAAATGGTGGCCGTTTGCAATGGCTTCGAAAATAGCCGACTTGAATTACTGTGGGATTTACACCCTGTACAGGTAAGAAATGCATGTTTCATTGTGATAGGAAGTTAATAGGATGTCTAAGGCGAAAAGTTGAAGCGGACAAGCAATTCAATTCAACCCATTTTAATCGCAACAAGCGGCCGAAGTTCAGGCAAGATTTCCCGAATCACTTTATGTGACACTGGTCTGAGATTCGGAAGAGGCGTCAGTCCAAATATCCAGCCTCGACGAATCTCGCTGAGATTAAATGTTATGTAAACTGGAAAGCAGAAAAACTTACGTCTGTTTACATTTGATCAATCACTGTCGTGCGATATTTCGTATTTCGATGCGGGTACTCGCGTTTATTACAAACGCTCAAACGACGTCGTTTAGCAATCTACGGCGAACCGTACGCGCATAAATTTGACGCATGTGATAATTTTTTATAATATCATCCGTTGTCAAGTACTGTTACACGTTGCTAGATACTATCACCCTGGGTCGCGTGTTTTCTGTTCTCAGAGGGTAATAATATGTTTTTTCAAATGCTTCTCGATCAATCAGGTTCGAGTATTTTACATGAAAGTATAATAATGAAAAATTACTACCTTACAATAGTTAAATAAAGTGTGAGATGTTTGTTTACAACTGATCTGAATTCATACACGGCAAGAAGCCCTAAAAAATCCAGTAGAGTGCTTATAACCTCATGCTTTACAGGCTATTTATATCAAACAAACGTTTTGGAAATACTACTTGTAGGAAATACAGTGAAGGCAAACAGGTATTACATCATCTTTCTGTTGAAATAGAGCATCTAAAATTCTGTCCAAATCACATGTGCCCCTCGATGCATCTTAACAGATGGCATAGGGTGTGTTATACGGTAATTATTGTGGATTCTTGCTAGTTACACAAATAAGACAGATAGTATATTTAAAGGAAAATAGTTACGTGCGGGTACTGCTGTCTTATAAAAAGCAGCTAGTCTTTATTCTATAGCAGTTTAATTTATCAAACATAATATTTATATATGTAATATAGGTACAGTTATTTATGTTCATTTCTGGCATTTTTATTGGTAACATACAAATACTTTATAACTCAAACATTCATACATTATACATTTGATTGTATGTTAAGGTTATGTACATTATCATCCAAATTATTTGTCCGATTAACATGTACAATCATATAATATATGTATTGATAATAACTTGTACCTGTCACTGTATATGGCACATGCCTGAATAAGCATAATGTACACCCAATATTAGGACACTACATAAGTCAAGAGGAAAATGGAAATGAATGGCAGTACTACTTCACATAACAGAGCAGAGATGTTTCCTCCTCCGTTTCTTTCTTCTCTGCACACTAACTGCCACTTGTGCAGTATTCCAAAGCCTTTCCTAAGGTTGAAAATATAAACGCTAATCTTTACTTTAATGCTACACTGTAATGTTCTTTTGAATATCGAACTTTCAAAACGTACATTTATTATCATTGATATATGTATAAAACTTACACTGGAAATGTTCCTTAGAATGGAATAATCATCTAAGGTGCTTTTGCATCATACACCAATTGAAACAATGAAAGCACGCAGAGTTATAGCATACTTCTAATTTTTATATATATATATATTATAGGTATTTCTGTTGTGAACTAGTGAAAAAGCTAATCAATTTGAAAATAAAAGTGAGCTTACCTTCAGAATAAGTTTGACAGGTCGGTGACCATACAATGCTGCTCCTTTCGTTGCCATTTCTTCTTCGTCAGTTATGATGCAGTCGTCGGGAAATTCACGTCTTATTGTGTCTTGAAAAATGACAGAATTTGAAAATTCTCCAGGAAGAATGATATTTACTTTCTCTTTTAGCCCACTGTCCACCAACACCTTGTGTAGGAGTTGTACCACATTCTTTTTGGTGTCCATAAACAACGTTTGAAAAACATCGGGAGCAATCCTGCATTTTCCAGCAAAGAAATAAACTTTGTTGACAAGATTCATTTTCTCAATTGCTTTCTCAATCCGTTCCTTCGGTTGCTCTTCAATTAAAGCAAACAATTCTGCAGGCAATGAGAATGTTATTATTTCTGTGGAGGGTCCTTTTATTTTATCGTGTAGGGTATGGAGCAGTTCGTGATAATCAGAAATATTCCTTTGACAGAAATCGTCGAAAACCGACTTTCCAACGATCTGACTGATCAGATCTTCAAAATTATGCTGTACCTTACTCAAAATAATTTCATTTTCAAACGAGTTGTAAATTATTTCTATGGCATCATCTTCTTGAAGCATCAAAATAGAAATGCCGACGTCATCTGAAAAGAATAAAAAAAAATTGGAATGTAGATTAATGTAAAGATGTGGTTCAAATCTATATTGACTCTAATACTGGATATTGCAACCGTTATTTCGTATCCGATTCTGTATCGGTTTGATAATTGGTATGTCTATCAAATGTCGTTTTTGTGCATTAACTTTGGCAATTTTTTTTGTAAACAATTATATAGTGAGATCAGGCATGTACGTATTTGTAGCATCAGTTTTGAACGGGGAGGGGGGGGGGGGGGGGGCAAACGGATCGAAAAGGTATTGTAACTTCATTTTTGTCTAAAAATTCGAGAGGTGATCCTTCTGTACACCCAGTGCATGAGTTGAATTCATCGGTTCAAACTTCGACAACCATTGACTACTAATATGAAAGTGACTTGTCAATAAATCGATTTAGCGTATATAAATACAGAACATGTGGATTAATAATTTTTGGATAAGTACGTTGTCCAAAAAAGTGTTGGTAGGCAGTCCCCCCTATTGCATATAATGTGGTTTTTACTGACGAAAGGTGAAGACAACGAACAGTGATCAATTTCATAACTCCTATATATAAGTAATACAAAATAGAGAGTTGGGCAGACATGGACCCTTGGATTTGCCAGAGATGGCTAGGGATGTAATGATCCCCTGTTGACCGGTCACACCCGCCGTGCGCCTTATATCTTGATCAGGTAAACAGAGGTATCCGTAGTTAAAATCAGTGTGCCAAGAATGACTTAACAATCGGTATGAAACACGTCAGACAACATTTGATCCAATGCATTAGCCTACTTCGATTTAAAAACTGACCATAAGCAGAACAAGCGTTTGCGTATCGAATCAGTTGAGAGATATAAACACCATATGCAGGTGATAATGGAATATTGCAACATAAATTTGGGAAGTTGAAGATGGAGAAGCTGAAATCACCCCGTTTGTCATAAAGTTGAGTTGATAGTTTGCCGTTAATATCTACTTTCAATAAAACATCTAAGTATGGAGCAAAAGTGGACGACTCTGTGATATCTTTCATATCACAGCGATCATTTATTATAATGACTCGGTAGAATTTAACAATCTGAGTAAATACTCACATACGGTATGCGAATTATCTCGTACTGTAAAACCTTTAGTGTTGTCTTCCACTACAAAACATTAAAAATAATATGGTAATGCATAGTTATGGTACACCGATTTTCGCTTGCAACATTCTGAAAATTAATTTTTAAATCGGGTTTATCTTTTGTATAAAAAATTATCTGTCTTTAGCCATCATCGATTTGTATACAAGGTTTACAAGTACCTAAGTAAAATATAATTTTCGTAGCTTCTTTTTCTGAACAGTTCCAAAGTTTTACTGTCCCGATATTTCGTTTTGTAAAGAATATATACCATCATCGCAAACCACGCCCACGGTCTCCGTTCACACTATTTCATAGTCGTGGTTGTATGATTAAGAAAATCATCGACTTTAAGAATATTGATCTTCTTGTATCAACCACGCAGTGTGTTCCCACAATTTTATGGATGAAAAAATAACATTTAGAGATCATTGCGTGACTCGTAACGAAATAATCTGAGGATTGCTGATTGGGAAAAACTAACACAAGAGGTTTATTGATATATGACAAGCATGCTAGATTTTACAAGCATAACCTGTTGTTGAGGCGGATTCAATTTTTGGTATATAGTTATATATTTAAATACCTTCTAAAAGAATGATATGTAAGCTTTTGTCAGTTATTATTTGTAACCAAAATCTACACGTTTTACCTTTGGATGCAGCCATTGAAATGTCGAAATCTACTATCATGTTTGCGATTGGTCAATAAATGATTGTGTCATTTTATAAGTATTGATGGAAATCGAAGGTACAGACACCGTTTGAGGATAGGTAAAGATGCTTTGCACACTCATCGTCGCAATACTGAATTACCTAATGATATATGCGTGTCAAAGGTTATACGAGAAAACGATGTACTTTTGACGTATATAGATAAGAGATATTGGTTTCTTTTCAGACTTTTTAATGATCGTTTTTCAAATATTTTGACACGACTTATTCACATCATGGATGCAGAGGACCAGACGTTTACTTTAGCTGATTTTTGAAAAAGTATATTTTGAGAACATATTTGTTATGTCATGTTATTTGCACTTTGTTGCTTTCTATGCGCATAGTATGAAGATCCAACTTCATAAAACAACAATTTACACTCTAATTGTAATTCTGAATCGAACAAACAATGTAAAATCTCTGTTATACCCCGCTACCGGCTACTGAACCCATTATACAGTTTGGTATATGGGGGTATATACTTATAATGGTACTTTTACACAGAGAATATATTATAATAAATCAAACAAGCAATATATGTGTACACATCATGGCATTTATCATCCATGAACGTCGCAGCATCCTTTTTTAAATGGGGGATGAATAAATTGACAAACTATTGACAACCAGGGGCCTACTAAGATCTAAATAGCTGAAAATAATTTCTAAAAAACAAGGAAATTAAAACCAAAATAAATCGTAAAATTTACGTCAATCTAAACCTCAAAATCCTAAATTGCGGGAAAGGGGTGGGTGATACTGCAATACATGGCTTAATTTATCAGTTGAAACTTGCATAGTTACTCAGTATTGCATGTCACAGAAGAAGGGACAACCAGCAGAAAACCTACACCGTACTCTGCCATTTGAAAAAAAACGTTCATTGTCAATAAAGTTGGAGGGACTGTTATCACTTCTCCATGTTATACATTATTTCATTGGGATAATTTTAGAGGGCTAGTGACTGTAATCGATAGTAAATTTTAGAATTGAAAGCTGCGAGCAGACATACATTATGCCTACTTCAGGAGCTCAAATTGGAAAAATATAAATGAAACATTTTTTATCCGCAATCCTTAGTGGTATCTTTAAATGTAAAACTTATACGGTACCAATTTTGATGCACCCGATGCACATTTCGACAAATAATGTCTCTTCAGTGATGCTCAACCGAAATGCTTGAAATCCGAAATAACAATTTTTAAAACTTCATTGTTATTTCGGATTTCAAATATTTTAAACAAATAGAGCTATTATAGGGAACAACAATGTGCCAAAAAAGTGGAGTCAAATTCGTCTAAGGATAAGAGCTATGCGTGAGGGAGATAATCCTTAATTTGGAATGAATTTCTAAATTTTATAACAGCAATTAAATATACATCCGTAATTTCAAGCTAGTAACGAAGTACTTAGCTACTGGGCTGTAGAGACCCTCGGGGACTAACAGTCCTCCAGCAGAGGCCTCGATCGAGGGGTTATAATGTAAAACTTATACGGTACCAATTTTGATGCACCAGATGCGCATTTCGACAAATAATGTCTCTTCAGTGATGCTCAACCGAAATGTTTGAAATCCGATATAGCAATGAAGTTTTAAAACTTCATTGTTTTTTCGGATTTCAAATATTTTAAACAGATAGAGCTATTATAGGGAACACCAGTGTGCCAAAAAAGTGGAGTCAAATTCGTCTAAGGATAAGATCTATGCGTGAGGGAGATAATCCTTAATTTGGAATGAATTTCTAAATTTTATAACAGCAATTTCATTGTCACAATGAACAATACGTTTCAACAGTCAGTATGTAATGATGTCTAGATTTGTTTAATTTTAACGTTCCGCTGTTTGTGACGTAACGTCGCTATGTTACTATATGTAAAGCTTCAGGGGCCCGTTTTACAAAACAACCTACGACAAAGTCACAAGTCTTAAATTGTATTACACTGTTATTAGTTTGAATGAAGGAATTAAAACATTTCTGAAACTTAATTTTCAACATTAATTCTTCACAATTTTACATTGGAGTGAATTATCTTACAATAAGCGGGAGAAATCCAATATGTAAAGTTGATCTATATATATATATATAGTGATCAGTCGTTCAAATATTACTTTGATAAACACAACTCTGATTCTACACAGAAGTACTCTGAAGTTGATATCATAAAGATGCTGGAGCTCGTCAATGACAATACCTTTGTAGTCTTTGGTGATCAGAACTTCCAACAGTCTGTTTGGATTTCCATGAGTGGAAATCGTGCTCCTGTGTTGGCTGGCCTGTTTTTAAATTCTTACTGAGCCGATTTTATTCAAAACCTTCTACATGAAAATGAATTTCTAGCTGTGGCCTTCACCTCGACATATAGATATATCGACGATGTTTTATCTATTAACAATAATCATTTTCTTTCATATGTTGATTCGATATATCGCAGTGAACTCAAAATAAAAGACACCACATAGTCTATCCCATCTGATTCGTACTTGGATTATTTATTGAACATAGATGCTAACGACAAACTAACAACTCAACTTTATGATCAACGGGATGATTTCAGCTTCTCCATCGTCAACTTCCCATATCTATGCAACAATAATACATTATCACTTTCATTTGGTGTTTTATGTCTCTCAACTGATTCGATACGCAAGAGCTTGTTCTGTGTATGATCCGTTTTCAAATTGAGGCAGGCTACTGACAAACAAGTTGATGGCACAGGGTTTCATCAGTCTCGTTTAACGTCAGTATTTCACAGATTCTATGTTCGTTATAACGATCTACATGTAGTTTGTCAATATAACCTTTGATTGTGCCAAATACTGTTTGACGTGTTTCATGTCTATTGTTAAGCCGTTCTTTATATACTGATTTCGACTACGAATTACTCAGTGTACCTGATCACGCTATATAGGTAGGGCTCACGGCGGGTATGACCGGTCGACAGAGGATTCTTACACCCCTAGGCACCTGGGCCCACATCTGGTATATCCAGGGTCCTTGTTTGTCCAACTTTTCATTTGTATTCCGTTATAGGAGTTATGACATTGATCACTGTTCGTTATCTTCACCTTTTCATTGCTGAAGAACCTGGATGCAAGTTTTTCCCATATCACTTTTTGATTCAGCACGAAGTTTTAGTGTGCAAAACATCTATTATCGGAATCATTATGCGTAGCTAGCTACGATGAGAATATACATGCAAAACATGGACTCAAAACAAGTAATTTACTTGAGTTAGAAATAGAATATCATTCAGTCACAAAACTTATATATACCTTCACATTCTAAAACCACATTTGGTTTGCCAATGATGAAAGGGTCTATTTCTTTGCCATCAGCATGTGCACGATGCTTGTGTTTACAGAAATGAAGAATAGCCGCTGCTTTTGGAATAACTAGTATCTGGCCTTTGTGTAAACCAGCCTACAAAAAACAAAATGGGTATTTTGGTGTATAAGCAAACCCACCTCCCTTCATGTCGTTTATCGCTTTGCCATTACCATACAGTGCACTATCTTCAAATCGGCTGAGAAAATGTACATACTGATGCTGCCACTTAAATTTGATGTGTCAATATTTCAAATTAATCGGATTTTCTTCTGTAAGAAGTGAATATATCTCATAATATATCAAACCTGTGTATTGTTTTGATTACTAATTACAGTCTTTCTGAAATTTTGGCTGAATGAAAAGGTGATGTCTAGACTTCACCTACTGCGTTTCGATTATGTTAGGTGTTTTTCTTGACATAATGTAATATTCATGGGTTACGCGAGAGTTCAATTTAGGGAATTGATAAAGAGTTCCGAATTAAAATACAATGTTTTGAATTTCACAATTCATTAAAATACAAACTTTGTATAAATTTTCAATATATAGCCAGAGAATAGCAGCGTCTTTACAGTTTGAATAAAATCTTAGAACTGTTCTTACAAATTCACACATGTTTCAACTATGACAGATCCGCCTACATGGATATCAGATTGACCAAATAACTAAACGAAAGAACGCTGCAAATTCTGGGAAAAGGTAAAATAGGTGAGAGATAAACATACCAAAATCGAAGAAATAGAAATCTAAGTTTGATGCATTGTAGAAAAAAAATCCCACTACCACAGTGAAACAGGAAATATATTTTAAAGTTAAAAACTGCGATCATTTATGAAAATGCTCTCTCTAACGATCAAACATCAATTAAAACAATTAATTTTCAATGATAAATCCGTAAATACTTAATCCAAAAACTAAAAACCTTATATAAACCACATGTACATGACATCCACCCATAGATTGATTGGTTGTATATTGTTTAACGTCCCTCTTAAGAATTTTTCACTCATTCGGAAATGTCACTATTGCTGTGGAAGGACTGCAACATTTAGGCCTATCCTCGGCGTTTAAAGCCTTTGAGCAGGATGGGGTCTTCAAAGCCCGTTTCTTTATAAAAGGTGAAGATAGCGAACAGTAATTAATCTTAAAATTCTTATAAGCAAGTTTACACTAAAGTCAAACACATGGGAATGAGCATAATACATATAACGAATTATTGCAAGCATATAAAAACAAAGTAGTGAAATAGTGAACAATCTATAAAGCTTTTTTTTTCTTCTTTTTTTTTTTTACCAAAAACTGATTTTGGAAACTAGAAGGACATAAAATCACGGATGATCAGAGTTGCGAAATAACACAATTTTCACGGTTTGAAATCATAAACTAAGAATAAAAACACTCATTTGGTTCAATCACCATAACGATTTAGTAGCTTTCAGACCTGTGTGGACCTTATGGAAATGTTAGGGGTACTGATGTCATGCTGTCTAGATACACATTCTTCCATAAGGGATGTCGAACTTGACTGCTCATCCTCAAAGGTAACAGGCATACTGAAATTCTTAAACGAAGCAGAAACATTTGGGTCATTGGAATGAGAAATACTAAACTAGGTACCGCATCGGTTTTGGTTTCTTCAGAAGAAAGCTGATTTCTCTTGGATGTACATCGAGACCTCAATCTATACAAAGCTGCATCCGACTGTTCTGAGTCGGATTCAGATGACTTGTCCATTTCTGATTAATTCCGTCTTCCATTTTCCTTCTTCCTTTTCGTGACCTTTGTTACGGGGGGATTGGAATTAAGTGAAGGTAACATGTTCTGGTGTAAAGTTCTTATTCATCTTCCTGATATGCTTTTCACCTTGCACAGAATTAATTCTGGGTTTGGTTTACTCTGAATGATTTTCAATTCTATATCCCACTTATCTCCTAACTTATGTTTTCCTTGGATTTCCACTTTCCTGACCAAGATCCTGTCTCCTACTTTAAAGTTTGGACATGTAACTTTGTGGTCACACTGGTCTTGATTATTCGTGGCAATCCTTTTGGCTTCTGCAGATGCAACCCAAAATCCAATTGCCATCTGTTACATATGCTTTGCAACTTAAGTATGATGATTTCCCCTTTCAGTGTTAGGATCCATCCCAAAGAATGCATCGATTGACAGTTGGAGTGTCAGCCAAACATAAGATGATGTGGAGTAAATCCAGTGGTATCATCCCTGCATTGTAGGCCTATACAAGTGGTGCACTGTATGACTTCCAGTCAGAGTTCTGGTCATTTTCCAATGTCGACAACATTCTAATTAAAGTTTGATTAAACCTTTTAGCAAAGCCAAATCCCAGAGGTTGGTATGGCGTTGTTCTGGTTTTCGTAATTTACAGGATATTGCAGAGTTCTTTGATCACTCTTGAATTAAATTCTGCCTTTGGTCACTGTGAGCATTCTCGCGAAAACTGTATTGACGAAAAAAGTTTCCATATAGATCTTTAGCAGATGTATGTACTGTTTGATTCCCTCATGTAATGGATTATGCGAATCTTGTAAAATGATCCGTAATCACTAGAACATTCCCAAAACCTCCTTTAGATTGCTCTAAACTCAAAAGGTATATGCATACTGATTACATGGGTCTTGTACGAATTCGTACAAGTTCTGTTGCAGGCCTTACTACAGATACATCTGCTTTCATCGCGCTCAAAATCACACAGCCTCTCACCTCTGTCGGCACGGATTCGAATCCCGCTCGGGCCGGCAAGTGAGAAAGTTTCCCAGTTTACTTTCGGAAGGTCGGTGGTCTCTTCCCAGGTACATTGTATCTGGGTTCTCTCTTCCACCAATAAAAACTGGGCGCCACCGGATAACTGAAAAATTATGTGGCGGAAAACATCAATCAATCAATCAATCTTCCTGGGCAAAAGTATCGTTGTTTTGCTAGCCAAAGTATCTTGTCCTTCCCTGGGTGTACAACATTATTATGCATTCCCTCTCAAGCTACTATCCTGAAGCACTCTGGTTACACTACATGTAATTGCCTAATCAATTGGCCATCATGAATTATCCAAGACATCATTGTTGAAATCCAACTTCTTGTGTACTCTAAAAAACTTCTGTACCTATGTTCCTTTCTGGAATTTCTGTCCTTGGTCGGAAACCCTGCTTATAGCTTTGTCTTCCTTCCGATTGTTGACATTGAGTGAATCGCACGGTAATAGATCCTCAGCGACGAAATAAAGTAATCTTTCCAATCACATACTTTTGACAACATGATATAGATTTAGAGGCTGTCTGTCATGGAGCTTTCACTGTCTTTGTAAACAAAACTGATTTCAGCGAGAGACCGTCTGCATCCACATTCAAATGACCACTCCTGTAAGGTATATGAAAGTTATAGCTAGCCAGAGCAGCTACCCACATTGGCTGTAGCATCTAGCTTAGCAAATATGAATATGTATGTGAGGAGGTAATTGTCAGTAATGACATGGAATTAATTATCATACAGATATCATGCAGCTTGTCACATACCGCACATTTTAAAGCAAAACAATCATCTTATGCGAAGGGTAGTTCCTCTCACTAGGTCAGAACCTCTTCCATCAGAAGCAATTACCTTCTTCTTTCCTGCTTGTTTCTGATAAAAGACACCTCCAATACTTTTAGAAACTTACATGTTTATGTAATATAAAAGACATGTTGTACTTGCATATCCTAGAACTGGTGGGGACGTGAACTTCTCCTTTATGACAAGAAAAGCCTTCTCCTTAGTTTTTGTCCATCGCCATGGCTTGCAGGAATGCATCTCAGACAGTCAATCAAATGCAAATATACAGCACTATGCACGACATTTTCATAAAGCTCATGAAAAGAGAACGGACAAATTGTTACACTTCAATCATAAATATTACTTATGAAATCCAAACGTAATATGACGATGCAATGCAGTCAAATTGCTCCCTGGAGTATTCGACGGTCATTCAGGTATTACCACCACGGGTCAATCTCAGCTAACTCAAAGTAAAATTATATACCCGTGTCTGTGACTAATTTTTGTATACCTTTCATATTTTCAGCTATGTGCATACATGCATGTAGCAGAATCTTATACAGAAACCACAATGTATCAAATCCACGATATGAAATAATACATGATGCTGTATATGCAAAAGGAAAAAATACCACAATCCAGTCAGACGATAAAATAAGCATGCATAATTGTTCTAACTATGTACACTAAATACAGTTCCATGTTAACAGATACAGGAAGTTTTCAATTAGTTTTCAATTTTAGCGATGAAGGAAAAGAACATTCGTACCTCTCGAAATACCAGTATCGGACGGACAGTAAACGCTCGAAATACCAGCATCGGACGGACAGTAAACGCTCGAAATATCGGTATCGGAAGGACAGTAAACGCTAACGTTCATATCATGTATTGCAACAGATTTCGAGATGAAAACAAGTCCAAAATAAGAAGTAGGGCAGTCCTGTCGAAAATATTGAAAAGAAAATACAGATGTCTAATTCCGTAAAATTCAGAGAAAAACTCAGAATCAAGCTTTGATAATCCAGTAAGGCAGTCTACAGTATCTTTCCTGGACCAAAATGTAGAAAAGAAAAACGAACATCCTATACCTTTTAAATAAAAACCGTCGAAATGAAGAAAAGAAATATACAAGTCCAATCTCATAAAATCCACAGGAAAATCCAAAATAGTACATCGTTCTCCCAAGAAAACCGAGGTGGCACTGTGCGAGCTGATAGGTGTTTGGTGGCTGTCGTCGTCTCTATGATGGTGTGATGTGGTGAAGTAAAGAATCAAATCCACATTCGTCAATCAACTACACACAGTAAATCGGAAATTAAGTCCAAATAGTAATGTAATATTTATGGGCTACGTGATAGTTCAATTTGGGGAATTGGTAAAGAATTCCGAATTAAAACACAATGTTTTGAATTTCACAATTTCGTATAATCCAAACCTTGTTTTTGTTAATTCACACATGTTTCAACCTTGACAGATCCGCCTACTTGGTTATTAAGTTGATCAATGATATAAACTAAAGAAAGTTGCAAATTCTGGGAAAACCTCTATGATAGGAAGTTCTGGATAATTAGTTTTACTTTTTTTGCGCGCTATGAAATGAAGTTTAAACTACATCAGGTTTATGAAATATACAAATTTTGTAAATAAAACTTTGTTATATCGTGCACTGTCTAAAGGTCATGGGAAATGGTAGTTTTTACGTGTAACCAATTTCTATGTTATATTCTATAGTTATTACTTAAACTATAAGACAATACAATGTTTCACTACTTCAGTGACGACAGAACGATTTGAAAATCCACCGTAGGATGAATCATATCGCTCAATTTAACTGGATTTTTTATGTATATATACACATGTATCAAATGATATATTGTGATAAATAGATAACTTATTTTTCCACAAGAGTTGTCAAACGACACCATAACCTACTGGGAAGCATGCGTCTATTTAATCTACATTTGGTTTAAAATGTTAAGGGTTTTGAAAAATAGGTGATAGTCTAAGGCCACTAGGTCACACGTTTTGATACCATATGAAAGGGCTGGTCACGATACATCTATATTTCATATATTAAAGCTTTTTCACCCTGGTTCAAAAATATTGATAAGGTTAAATTCTTTATAAAAGTAGGCCACAACTCAAGACCAAACTCATTAGGTACAATGTCTTGGTACCAAGGTCTCATTATGAGGCGTTTTTATGTGGAAAATGTGTATATACCCCTTGGTTCAAAAGATATAACACAGGTTAATGTTTTTAAAAAGTGGGTCGAAGTCCAACGTCAAAAGTATTGATATTAAAAGAAAGGTATCTTTATGAGACATCTATCTGTGAAATGTCAAAACCCTATCCCCTTTCGTTCAAAAGACATAGCACAGGTCAAAGTGTTTGAAAAGTAGGTCAAGGTCACCTGGTCAAGGTCTCTGCATTTGAAATATCAAAACTCTATTCTCCTGGTTTCGAAAGATATAGACCAGATTAAAGTTGTTTTTCCCTTAAAGTGTGACCCCAACGCCGACACTGGGGCCATGGCGATAGATCTTCCGACAGTCGTCGCGGCGAGCTAAACAGTATTCTTTCTTCGTCAAATAGCACATTAGATCTGCGGAATAACTGAAAATCACAAGATAGGGGAAATAAATCTTTTTGTTGCTTCCACACTGTATATATTGTGGGTCATTGTGACGTCACAAAGTTCGAGAAGTGTGACGGATTTTTCAGTAATGAACCTTTTTCAGTGTCGATTAATAATTATTCTGGACAATTGGACATAATTGTTTTTTACTAATAAATTTCGCTTTGAGGACATGCTGATTTATATATGTTTTCATAGAAAATAGTGATGTTGAAAAGTGTTTCGTATGACCCTTAGCAATACCGATTACTTTACTTCTGAGTAGCTTATCTAATCGCCTCTGTTGTGATGAGAAGCATAGAACAATTTTGTGAACATGCAATCAATGAATATCCTTTATAATTATAATGTCCGCTTCACGGAAGATAATCAGTTGCTACAGGAGGATCTATATAATCTACAAGGGAACTCAAATATTGTAAGTTTATGAGTCTAGCATTGATGAATGAAATATATAGGACAAATATTAGTCAAATATCGGACTTCAATGTTTTGTTTTGTTAAAATGATTCATAGTGTCAAATGGAAATAAATAATAATTTCAAATCTAATTTAAAGCATTAATCCATCAACGTTTGATCGTTTTGGTATTCATACATCGCCGGTCAATGTACCATAAATGCAACTTTTGCAAATTTCTTTTAATTTTCCAGTTTATAATATACCTGTTTGCCCATTTCCCAAATGAACGTTCAATGGAATGCTAAATCAACTGTTCTTGTATCTCAGAAGAACTTATATCTCCAAAATTTTAGAATATCTTATTCTATCAGAATTTACCAAAAATTACATTTTTTGCCGCGGATTCAAGAAACTCTGCATGCTTTTCACACGCCCTGGACGGTATGGTGAAGACATATCGCTTCTTTAGTGGTTCTATCTTTCGTAGATTTGGATTTCGAATCAAACAGGATATGACAGAGGATGTCAAATCAAACGATGATACCATGACGCCATTTTCAGCACGTACTTTTTTTGGAACCTGCAATAAAGAAGTTCTATAAATGCGACTCTTTAAATATTTAGATTGATTTCTCCATTATCATTTAATGTCATATGTGTACCGCTTTGTTTAAAATATCGAAATCGAAATATAAAATATCGAAAATAACTGCTGGGAATGTATGCCTGTTCCTTCCACAGGGCAAAGAGGTTGAAAATGTGTCGATTAGAATTACAGAATGAAAGGTCTATTAATCATTTTCAAATTTGATTATCAAATGTAGGTATAGTATCATTATCAAACGATATGCTGTATCTTCATATATTATCACATCATATTCAATGAGCCATGTGTCTTACTTGAATGCCAGAGCAGAAGATATCATTTACAAAGTTTGATAAGACCAATAAATTGGTGTTATTCTGTCCTTGTATCTGTTTTACTGCCTCATGTCCAAATGCTTGGAAAACCTTGTTGTGGCTATACACAGCTATTGTCCGTTGCTTCGACTGCACTTTCCCAGTGGAAGGATCATCCCATGTTGGACTCGGATACCTTGTTTCATCGTATGGAAAGAAGCATACAAGAGAATTGTAGTGTGTACCAATCTGAATTCCCACAACTACATCCAACTGAACGGCCATTACCGTATAATGTGAATTTTGCTGTTAAAATAAAGTCAAACCATTAGGAAACGAGAGGTCCAACGGCCTTAATGGTCATCTGAGTATTAGAATAATAATTATGAATATCACTAGTCTCAAGTGTTATGAAATGTCTAAAACAAAATTCTGTTCTGCATATGTAAACTGTTAGCTACAATTTAATGTTCAGCAGCAATATAAAACAAAATGTGTTCTTAAAACATAAGTGCCCCCGAAAGTGAACAAACTGGAGAAAGATTTTACCTAATATATGACACATGAACACTATATTATTATTTTAGACCCCGCCCTAGAATCAGAATCTTGGAGTTTCGAAATTCACAATTTTGAAACATCCCTTTCTACTTTTCTTAAAAATGCAAAATTAACAAAAGGTCTTTCAAATGATAAAGACAATAATCAATATCATAATTTCGGCCCCACCTCGGAACTAAACCTTCTACCCCTGGGATAATGAACTCTATAATGATGGTAAAAGACTGTCTACTCCTTCTAAATATCTATTAAAGAGGTTCGCACTTGAGATTTGGAGTAATGTCAACTTTTTGGGAAGTGTATTTTTTATTTCTACATTGAAGGAGAATTCGGAAATCATAAAGAAAAACTTTTCCACTTAAAATTTATTCAATTACACTTACTTTGTCTGTTGGTGTCAATACAACATAAGTAACACAAATCAATTATTACATAAAATAGATACATATCCATGCCTTCTAACATTACAGATAAAAAAAAAAATGTTTAATACAAGCAATGAAAAGAAATAATGACATTTTCATTATATCAAACTTGAGAGTTTAAAAGGGCATATTAGGAGTAATGTCAATTTTTAAATTTCACATATATTTCAAGGTCTTGTCTTAAAATTTAAAATGTAACTAAAAAAAAAGTGGGGGTTAGAGACCAATTTTTTTAATTATTGGCGAAAATATTGAATTTTTATACAAACTTTTGAGTAAATCAATAAAAACTTTTTAAAGAGGTTCGCACCTGACATTTGGAGTAATATCAATTTTTTGGGAAGTGTATTTTCAATTTCTGCGTTGAAGGAGAAATAGAAATTGAAAAGAAAAACTGAGGTCGCAATGCTTGTTATTGAGGTATAGTGTTCCAAACATGACCTTTTTCCATTTAAACCTTATTCAAATAATCTTCATTGTCTGTTGGTGTCAACACAATACAAGCAACAGAGATCAATCATTGCATTAAAATAGATAATAATCATGTCTTCTAACAATACAGATAAAAAAGTTTAATGCAATTAATAAAAATGAATATTGACCTTTTTGCACTTGATGTACGAAAAAATACATGATATTGAATTTGAGAGTTTAAAAAGACATATTAGGAGTACCGGTAAATGTTTGACATATTAGGACGTAAGGTCGCGGGAGTGCAGGAGTCCTGAAATTTACAATTTATGTCGCCCCTGTCACAAAGATGCTTCATACCAAATTTGAAAAGAAATTGAATGGCAGTTATGAGTTGAAATGTTCAATTGTTGATGCACAATGGACGATGCAGGGCAACAGACGCTGTTATCAAGAAGTTAAAAATATTCAATTACTAACGCACGGCGGACGACGACGGATTCAGATAAATTGTAATATTTGACCTGCGTGATTCATGTGACCTAAGAGAAAGACTAATGTACTATAAATGGGATAAAGCAAAATAAGTTTGCAATGAATTTGAAATTAACTCAATACAAGTGTTATAGACATTAAAATAGTAGTTAGAATCAGCTAATTCATTATGTGTTACTTTGTTGTAATCGTGTCAATTTTCCACATTTCAATTAATGTTGCAAACTATTTTGGTAAATAAAATCAGCAGGCTACTGACAAACAATTAGATAGTGCAGAGGTTTCAACAGTTTAGTTTAAAGTCAACATGTCGCAAATTCTATGGTCATAGTAACGATCTAGTTTGCCAATACAACCTATCATTGGGTCAAATGTTATCTGACGTGTTTCATACCTATTGTTAGGCCGTTCTTGGCACACTGATTTTGACTACGGATAACTCCTGGTATCTGATCAGAATATAGGGCTCACGACAGGTGTGACAGGGGATGCTTACTGCTCCTAGGCACCTGATCCAGCGTCTGGTATATGTGTCCGTTTTTTCCCAACTCTTTATTTTGCATTGCTTAGAGGAGTTATGAGAATTATTACTGCTTGTTATCTTTGCCTCTCATATTGATAAACTGTTGAAAATACAGAAAATAGCATCTTTAATTTGTGATGGGTGCCTAAGCTAAATTTCTGTATGTTTGGTAAGTTTGGCGTCGAGTATATCTAGCATATTGTTTTCTAAAATGTAGTGCAAAATCTTAGTGCGCTTTAATTTTGATGCACTTTTATGTGTATCATTTATATGAATAGAAATTTTAGCGCTTTATTCAATTTTTTGCGAATTATCCTCATTTGTAAAAATTAGCCAATATTTTCAACCTGTCAAAATTACCCTATGTGTATATAAAGTATTTTGCTTATATAAAAGGTTAACTTCAAATGTTGAAATTAACATTTTAATTTCAGATTATGTCTATGCATACAGCAAATCAGTCAAATAAAACAAGACAAAGTGTTATGGAGGTACTCTACATCGTCATAATGGCAGACGTCCTCTTACAACGTGGATGAAAATATTAATATCAGCAATATGTCGATTCATTTCAGTATTGCCTAGCCGAGTAGATCAGTATGTTGGCACGTCGAGTACTGAACTGTGGAAATCAATGCCATTATTAAATAATGTCTATAATATAGGATCGGAATGTATAGCAAATCGAATAAAACTTTTTCTACCAAATTCAATAAATGGAGATCAAACAGGATTTATATCAGGCAGAAATATTACGGAAAACACCAGATTGATAAAACATTCCAAGTCTAATTCTACTTATAGACTTTGAAAAAGCTTTTGATACTGTGTCATGGGATTAATTAATTTATGTAATTTATGTAATGAAACTCTCTTTAATTTTGGTGAATCTATCATCAACTGGATTAAATTTTTTCTTAATGATATCACAAAAAAATAAATCAGAGTGGAAATCTATCTATCTAGTTTAAAAATAGCGCTGATGTATAATGTTAAAAAGGTGGTTAAAACATGGCAAATATAAAGAATTTTATTGCATATATGAAAATATCTTGGTTTAAGAAATTACTGCATAGCTCAGCAAAGTGGCAATTTGTCATAGGCGAAGTTATCAATATTAGCCAGGTCTTTAGATATGGTCCAACGTATGCATTAAAATGTATAGAATTTTTTTTAAAATGGCAAGCTATTTTTAACTCTTGGAAGAAACTGAGATTTGTTTTGAAAATGAATTGACACCAGAAAAATGGGTAAATTTGTTCTATGGTACAATGGAACACTGAAAGTAGATTTTTTTAAAATTGATGTATTTGAAGGAATCGTGTAAAACAATATTTGTTTAATAAATGCGTTACTAGATGAGGAAGGGAATATGATGACTTATGCTCAATTCAAAGCAAAATATAGTATCAAAACTAATTTTTGGATTTTTTTCGGAGTAACACAAGCAGTAAAGAAAATGATGAGATATTTTAATATTGTCCATCTGATTAAAGAACAAGAACCAATTATTCCCTTATACATCATACCCTTACTAGGAAATAACAACCAACAATAGAAAACTTTACAGAATATTTAATTCTAACAAAAATAAACCAGCTGGACAAAAATGGGAATGGAGAAAAATTCATAAGAATGTTTTTATGAACACAAAAGATAGTAAATTACATTGGTTACAATGTCGAGTGAATCATAGACTTTTAACTACAAATACCTTTTTGAAAATGATAAAGAAATCAGACAACGATCTATGCACTTTTTGTTTAGAGGAGAGAATGTCATTGGAACACATCATGTAAGATTTTGAAAAAGTCAGTATTTTTTTAAAAAGAAATGTGCAATGTTGGTTTAATGAAAACTTCGTTTAAGATTATAACTGATAAGAAAACTTTTATCCTTGGATATTTCAAAATTTAAATGGTAAACTTTGTAAATTACCATTTGAAACATTATATATATTTGACCAAATGTAAAGGAAATTGTCTGTCATTGAATGCATTTAAACCAATCTGGACTAATGTATATAAAGTAGAAAAACAAATTGCAAGGAAAATGATCGACAGATCAGTTTGACAAGTAATGTAAATTACTTGAAACATAAAACTCAAATATAACGTACACTATGTTACAACAAAAATATCATAAAATCCTTCCTTTTTAGTATCATATGTATTTATTCAACTTTTTTCTTCTTAAGAAGTGCGGTGCATGTATATTCAATCAATAATTTATTTTAAGTAGAATCTTTAACAGCAGCCTTGGTATTACAACATGCGTCTGATTGTTAATTATTACAGCATGATATTTATGAACTCGATCAGAATGCATTGTCAAAAGTTTCTACTTTCTATATTTCTAGCCTTTGTTTAGCATAAATGTCTGACCTTGTGAATGTGTGAGTGAAAGAGTGGGAATTCTCAAAACCCTGTACCCCTGGTCAGGTTGGGTTGTAGAATTATGTAAAAAAAAAAAAAAAACTTACTATATACCTGAATAAATGTTGTTTAAATGTTAAAAATCATCCTAAAATCGGTCTCTGTAACTCGCGATTGTTGTAAGTTTTTAATGCACGTGATTTTGGCACCAATGGTCTATCAAATGCAAGAATTCTCGATATTTGATTGCATTATCTTTGAATGTAATCGCTTTTTGAGAAATGCCGCGTCGGAATGATGGTCAACTCAATAATGCGATTTACCGCGTTGGACGAATGTGTGTCACCATTTGCAGTTGCAAGAGATTTCAATATTGCTAAAAGCACCATATCTCGCCTTTGGATCAGATATCAACAGCATGATTCAATAAATGATCGCCATAGCGCAGGTAGACCACTTCTAACGTAAGCAGCACATTATATTTCATCCAATGGCGTCATCTTTGTCAAATATTCACAACAGCGTCACTTTCAACATTTGCCATTCCTGTAATTCGCAGAGAATCAGATCAGACTGTTCGCAATCGACTACCGGGTGCTGGATTACAGCGCGCAGACCCGTTCTTGGCAATTTTGTGACTACGCACTCGTCTAACCGACTTCAGTGCTTTCAGAGTCATGTAGTGTGGCCGTGGCAACGCTGGTGGTTTAGCGATAAGCCTCAGTTTTATTGAAAAGGCCCGATAGAAGACTCAGAGTGTATAGGTGCCAAATTAAACGTTTTGCGCAAAATTGCATTCAAGAAGCTGACCGGTTTGGAGGGGGTAGAGTCCTTTACATTTACTCTGTCATTTCAACAATATATATAAATTTCAATATTTCATGTTAACTGTGAAAAGGAAGCATTACTTAAGCTGCCAATGGCTGCATCAAATACATGACCTTAGTTAGAGAATGCAAAATATTACTTAGGAGCAGGACTAAAGGATCATTCTACACGCCAGAGGTGTCCCCTGTTGATGGGTCATACCCACCGTATCCCCTCTATCTTCATCAGGTAAACGGAGTAATTCGTAGTCAAAATCAGTATGTAAAGAATGGACTAACAATTGGTATGGAGCACTTCAGACAGCATTCAATTTAACGACAGGTTGTATTTGTAAATACACTGTGGATCATCATAACTACGATAGAATTTGCGAAATGCTGACTTAGAACGGAGCAGTAGAAACTTAACCCTGTAAAATCAACTTTTTCCTTGGACGAAATTGGCTCCACTTTTTGGCACTCTGGTTTTCATTTTAGCTCTTACAAGTGTATTGTTATTTCGGATTTCCAAACTTTCGGCTTGACCATCACTGAAGAAACATTATTTGTCGAAATGCGCATCTGGTGCATCAAAATTGTTACCCTATCAATTTTACATCAGTAGCTTCCCTCCATTTAAAACTTCTTCATAAGCAGAAAATGATTGTGCGTATTGTATCCGCTGAGAGGATAAACACCATATGCAGGTGATGATGGAATATTGCTAATTGAATGTAGGAAGTTGACTGTGGAGAATCTGAAGTAATTCTGTTAGTCATAATATTGAGTCTTTCGTTTGGCGTAAAAAAAAAATTATGTTCAAAAGAATATGCAAATATGAAGAAGATATGTTAGACTCTGTGGTGTCTTTTATTTCGACTTCACTGTAATATATCAAACAGGCATATGAATAAAACGAACATTATTCAAAATACATGTAGATGCATGCATAACGCCGTCGATACATCTGAAGGTTGAGTTGAAAGCCAGAGAAAGATAGTTTTTGTGTTTCAACAGTCACACCATAAAACATATTAAATTATTGTATGCTTGAATTAACATTCCAATCAAAAGTGTTTTATGATAACCAGAAATAAGTGTTTACATAAACAGATCTAGAATTCTGGTGTTATATTTAAATACACAACACGCTGTCTACAATGTCCGTAATTTCTATAATAAAAAGGCACAGAATTAACTTTGGGGTGAATATTTTCATTTTATATGAGTTTCAACTATATCTATTCCTCGCCACATGTCTCATAAAAGTGTTTGATGCTTCCTGCTTTTCCTTTTAATAACACCAATGTCTATGAATCATGAATTCAGCATGTTGTTACCAATGCGCATATCGATGATTTATGCTAAGGATACAATGTATTCCATTATACATAACATTTCAAACAACAAATCAAAGGTACCCTATTAGATATTTAATAATGAAGGAAAATTCACAAAGTTCTAAACACATAAATATTACAAATAATACACACTCTTAATTCTGAGACGTATAAGATATACACATACAACAAACATATGGGGCTCAGTTGTGACGTCAAATGTTAATCGATGTTTCAAATTACAAATGAAATTGAATACATTTTCCGAAAATTACACTCTGTTTGTACACTACGAAGAAGATGGTGATTTAAAACTCTTACATTGTCTTAACACGTAAAGCGGGGAATACAGAATATCATATAGTACTTCGTTGCTAGCTTTAAATTCGGATATAAATTTAATTGCTGTGACGAAATGTAGAAATTCATTTCAAAATTAAGGATTACCTCCCTCATGCATAGCTCTGCTCCCACGTATTGAAGTCTTTTTTAAAGGACAGCAACTTGTGTGTATCTTCCGCGAAAGAGCTGTTGGTAGGTGTATACGAACATTTCGGTATTTTCCTAGTTTCATTTTCTATTCGCTCATTATTTTCATATCAATTATTGGATACTTTTCTTAAACTATAGCAAACGTATATATTGCTAGAATATCACTTCAATCTGATGTACTTCCCCGATACATCATAACCAATTCCTTCATGGTTGATAAAGACAACCGTAAGACGTTCTTATGATTGTTGTCCAAACTTATTATAATCAGTATTATGTTTTCTTGACTGAGTACTAGCTTTCAGAGTTATTCTAATGATTTTCATTTCACAAATTTAAAATAAACATATTTCCTTACCCTGATCTCTACCTCCGTGCTATCGTGTACCCTAATCTATATACCAAAAGTGTATTGCTAAATTTAAAAGATCAATATATAGATGGTGCAATCCGATACTCATTTTACCTCAAACATGGTCAATTACAGAATCAACAAAGGACTTTTGAATTGACATAAAAATATTGAAAACGACGCATGATATGTATTCTATCTGTACTTCTGCATGGATAATTTTGCCAATAAACACCGAAGCGCTTTTTGCAGAATTACTGCTTGCACCTTTAATGTTGTTTCATATATGATGTGAAGTCTCTAATTAAGCGATAATTGAAGTTTGGTTGATAAATAACAATTTACAAATTGATCAAAAGCCTACTTTTGTTTTCGATAAACTACACTGAAAAGAGAGTAAGGTGGTGGACACGCTTTCACGGATCTAAGAAGTGGGAATTTTTGTATACCAAAAATACCACAATTTTAGGTACATGGATGTGCATCTGTAAATATTAGCTATGTTTCTTGATGCTTGATTTTGATTTGATCTTATAGAAGAAATAAGTTTTGATAAGTATTGAATAAATAAAATATGCATGTTTAGTTCATTTCTTCAATCTTGAATCCGCCTTGTGGTCATTTTCAGAACCAAGACACCACACATGCATGTGTCAGGAATGCTGAATGTTGAATGTAGAATAGTGACGTCTGCAAATATCGTAACTCCAGTAGTACTGTCATCTTTGAATATACTGTTGAAGGCAATAAATCAGTTTTGCTTAACAATCAAGTTCCCTACAAACAATATCGCATTTTGAAAAATAATTCTATCTTACTTTCATCAACATCCACCTATTTTGTAGAAGTGAGGAGAACAAATTGCAGCCTATTCATGGACAACTATTACTTAAACAATATTTTAATGCATTCTAGGATTGGGAAGCAGGTAAACATATACTAGCCTTTTCCCGTGGACATTTATATGAATGATATTCGTTTTGTTGAAAATATTATTGCACTTTTATTTTCATCAGACCAATATTAGAATTTGTATGTATTTCACTGAATATCCATACTTTACAATTTAACATTTGTGCATGATTTGGGTTATTGTTTTCTTTTATTAATTCAGTTAACACTCCTACATCACTTCCAGTTATTACACCTATGTTTTAAAGTAGCGAAGGAATTGAATTTAGTCAAAATATTGCTCATTCTTTAAAATAATAATTTCTTCGTATTACTGTGCTCATTAACTTAGCAGCCCATCCCCATTCAGTTGTTGATATACTGTGTATATTAGGCAATTCAATTTGTAATATCATTAAAATACAATTTAACTAATGTTTTCATTTTCGAATTGAATTATATTCTGATGTAAAACTTATACGGCACCAATTTTGATGCACCACATGTGCATTTCGATCAATAATGTCTCTTCAGTGATGCTCAAACCGAAATATTGGAAATCCAAAATAACAATAAACTTGCAAGAACTAAAAAGACAAACAGAGTGCTAAAGACTGGAGGCAAATTCGTCTAAGGGTAAGAGCTATGCAAGAGGGAAATAATCCTTAATCTTGAAATGAATTTCTTAATTTGATCACAGCAATTAGATAAACATCGGTATGTTCAAGCTAGTAACGAAGTACTTAGCTACTAGGCTGTAGAGACCCTTGGGGACTAACAGTCCACCAGCAGAGACCTCGACCCAGGGGTGGTAATGTAAAACTTATACGGTACCAATTTTGATGCACCAGATGCGCATTCGACAAATAATGTCTCTTCAGTAATGCTCAAGCCGAATTATTGCAAATCCGAAATAACAATAAACTTGTAAGAACTAAAAACAAAAACAGAGTACCAAAGACTGGATACAAATTTGTCAAGGGATCAGAGCTATACATGAGGGAGATAATCCTTAATCTTGAAATGAATTTCGAAATTTTATCACAGCAATTAAATAGATATCCATATTTTCAATTTATAATATGTCTTTTATTTGAAAAAAGTAGTTATTTTCAATTAGCGAGTACAGTGGAGCCTCGGTAATCCGGACGCCATTAATCCGGACGCTTCACCTTCCGGACGGTTTTTCTAGGGAACGGAATTTCTATACATTATTTTGCATCATTAATCCGGAAATTCGCGTTCCGGATCCGGACGGTCACTTTTTACTACAAAACGTTATAATGCATTGAAAATTGTACCGTTAATCCGGACGGTAATTTTGTTTAGGGAAGCTCTGTGTCGGACAATTTTAGCAAGGCGTAAATTATAAAGAAAACAAGCCAAACTGTCTAATTAAAGCGATTACCTGTACCCTGTTAACACCTCCCTCCAATTAGATGGTGTGTGATGATAAGTCCGTTAGATAGCACGTGCCGATCGAGACATTGTATTGCCAATTTTTGCACACAAGATCTTTATTGAGTGTAGTGTTGAAATTTGTAAATAAATCTGTAGCATATTAATTTATAGTCTTGATCAATACCCTAATAGTATTAATAAATTAAACATCATGCCGTAATGATAATTTTTTAACTGCTACACATATCAGTTGTACTGATTCGTAAATTGATATCGGCTTATTCAAATCTAAAGAGTGTAGATTATACTTCTAGATTCTGGATTTTATACTGTTGATTGGCGTGAAATATACATGTATGTTCATGCACATGTAGTATAAGTTTTTAACGTTTAGAATGTCACGCATGTAGAATGTACCTGTGTACGATTGATTCTTGTTACGATGTTGTAGCGCTTTATTGCTTTCGAATCTTTAAACTCTGGGTAGAAGTGAGAAAATGACCATTTTAAGGAAAATGACAATTAAATTTTGTATGTACCCGTAATGTTAGTTTCACCTGAGTTTTGTTCCGTTATTATCGCATAATGAAAATAATAGATGCGCGTGGCTAGATCAAAGCAGTGGTAGGTCTTGATATTACGAGCTTAAATGATTTTTGTTCTCCCGATATTGTCTTGGATAATTATAGAACAAGAAAAATAAACTCTGGCAGATTGAATTTTGGTTAAAGAATGTTGTCAACTGACATGATAATCACGAAATTTTTATATCAACTTTGGACGATGAAGATAGTTTTAACAGACCGCCGAACCCGAGAATCGTGACAGATGGAAATTACAGGCCTCTTTAAGAAGTAAAAGTGTGATGAAATGTTTGAAGTGTAAATGATTATGTTAGTTACTAATGATTAATTTACTTATAGTTACATACAGTGCTTTATTATTTGTTTTAGTGCATAAGGTACACAGTTTTGTATATTTTTGTAGGGTTCATATATACGTACAATGTAAGCACAGGCAAATACGCTGAACACGTACATTAAATTTTAGTGCTTTGAAATACATGTAAATGTTAACATCATCATAATTTATTTACTAATGCAAATTGTCAAATCCAATGATAGAATGTGTTTAATTCACTATGCATCAATAAAGTAGGCATATATTGGTTACTTATGTAAAGATAAAAAATGTGCGATTCAATTATCCGGACGCTTCATTTATCCGGACGATTTTGCTGGGAACCAAAGTGTCCGGATTAACGAGGCTCCACTGTACATTAATTCAATAATATCATTTATTATATAGCTAATAAATAGTCTATTATAAAATCTGCGTAAAATCTAGAAAATGTTATCGATCAATGTCCTTCGAATTTATTGAACGCTAACTTTGCATTGCGGAAATTGTGTGCGCCCGAAACATTACGAGTATGAACGTTCAATATTGACCTTACTGTAACGATGTAAACAAACCAAAATGGCAGATGACCGTCCTCCGAATCTGATAGAGGGATGTTTGATATCGTATTAATTTACTTAAACAAAATGTTTTACTATATATAAATTATGATGTCCCATTCACAAAATCAGTTTGCTTCATGCATTAATGACGGGTTTGATATTGAACAGTTAAGAAATACATGCTGATATTGCACAACTTCACCTTAGATGTCAATATTGACGAATTTTCGTCTATTTCGGAATATTTTAAGTGACCATGGATATAATTTAACAATAGATACTTTAGCTCGTGCATTTTTACAGCCAACTCGTGCCAATATTCACCAATATAAGTTCAATAACACTATATTAATGATTTAAACATATTTATTAGATTCATGATAATGCAAGTCTACGGCATACATAATATGGAACTCGCATATTAGGAATTATCTGTTTTAAAGAAGAATTTTCTACTTCTCCTGAACAATTTTAATACGGATATATATAATTTAAGTTGTAAGAAACAAACTTTGGAGGTCGAAGTTACTTCCAAATAATCAAGTTTTATTCACGGTATATGCTATCAATAGCATCAATAAAGCACACAATTATTCAAATATTATTCTTAAATTCATTTGAATCAAATATCTTAACTATTCAACTCACACAACAGACCCAAGTCGTTAAATCAGGTAGTGACCATTCCATCGCCAAACGCTCGGTATCGGGTGTGAATGTCACGGCTCCTCGGATATGACCTTAAAACGGATGTCTAGTGTAACAATAGGTGTGGTACGCTAACGAACCCTCACTGCTGAATGGCCATAAGCGTCTAAATTTGAAGCCCTTCACCGGTATTGGTGACGTCTCCATATGAGTGAAAAATTCTCGAAAAGGACGTTAAAGACCCCAAAAAACACCGCACGGTTTCTTCACGGATCATTGAATGTGGGTGGAGCTCATCTATGGTCATTGTTATTTACCTGGCCAAAAGATCAGGGTGCTGTGTATACTTTTGATGTACACAGGAAGGGTCTCGGGACCATCTGCAGTGTTTAGAACTGTGGTCATAGTGTTTGTATAATGGTTGTATCCCTATGGCTAGATGACACAGATTCTACACAACCCCCTCTTTCTCTCTTTTACTCTCAGTCATTGACTCAATGAATAATTTCTATTATAAATATACAGCTATCATAAATTGATAATATAAATTATTTCTATAAGTTACAAGTTTTAGAAATTAATGGGTTAATTGTTTGATTTCTGATTGTTTAATTCATAATACATGTATATAAAGGGGGGAGGGGATTACAATTACATGTATATTAAAATTGCGTTCTTCGGTTGTTGTTTTTAAAAACAATTGAATTACAGAAAATAGTAGTTGTAGATAGGTCAATGCTATCAAAACTATAGAATACAGGTCTTACTCAAGATCTAAAGAATGTATATAGGTACTGGTTGTTATTGTTATCAAAACACCTCTCTGGGGGTAGCTCTAGCTGCAGATGTCACTCTACCTGAGATAGATTGTTAAATGTTTTATTGACAGACGGTTTACAATTTGGGGGTGTTAACTTAAAGTTGGGTCTTTAAGCAAGATACAATCAATCTATTCAACGTATGTGCTCAATAATTCAATCACGTATTTAAAACACCTTTCCTCTTTGCAATATCATTTATTATGTATATTATGATTTCACCCTCTTGCGTGGGTTAATTAGTTGTATATACATATGATGAACTTCAAGAATAATTGTTCCGCGTTTTCACCATTTAGATATGCTGTCTGACGTGTTTCATACCGATTGTTAGACCGTTCTTGGCCCACTGATTTTGACTACGGATAACTCCGTTTACCTGTTAAAGATATAGGACTCACGGCGGATGTGAACGTGTGTGAACGGTCAACAGGGTATGCTTATTCTTCCTAGGCACCTGATTCTACCTCTGGTGTGTCCAGGGTCCATGTTTGCCAAACTATCTGTTTTGTATTGCTTATAGGAGCTAAGAGATTGATCACTTCTTATCTTTCATTCAAACCAACAGTTCTTTACAGAAACTCCTTATTCCTTTAGAAATATAGAAACGTATACGGAAAGGCTTTCAAAAAATTGATAATGGTAATTGGAACATTATGAATGCACGTACTTGTATTTTTTAATCATATTTGTTTACATGTAAGTTACGAATAAAAAGAAGGAATATACCTTATGAAAACTTGTAAAATGTAAGCAGTGCATATACAGGAATGTTTGAACTATGTTAGGCAAGTGTGTTAGTTTGAAAGGCAAGATGAAAGAGAGGTTTGAAACATTAGCAACCATGTCGTATATTAAAGTATAACACAATATGTTCAGCAAACGAATGTTTTGCACATATTCTAAATTTCAAAGATCGGAGGTTCCGTGTCACTGAAGGCGTTGTCACGATAACGAACCTCTATTGACATAGTCACTTCTTGTGGTATTTAATTTACAGTGACGTTTCTATATGAATAACCAATTCTCGAATGGAACATAAAAAATACACAAACATTCTAACAAACCATATGTACAAATCTTAATCTAGATAAATGATTAACAAAATATTTGATTTTTTATTAAATTGCCTTGTGGACCATTTGCACTTTTCTAACAAAAACGAATTGATATATATGCAATATCTGAAACTAGATGGATGAAATAGAGGGATAGGGATTTTGGTATGGTTGAAATGGTTATAGTGATTAAATATGTGTGTTAACAATTGGATAACTACGGTATCCTTCCAATTCATTTCTTTGGTATGAAGAATCTTGGGAACAATGAGGGGGCATATGCAAGGTGAAGATAACGAACAGCGATCAATCTCAAAACTCCTACAAGCAATACAAAATAGATAGTTGGGCAAACACGGACCACTGGACACACCAGAGATGGGATCAGGTGCCCAGGAGGAGCAAGCATCCCCTGTTGACCGGTCACACCCGCCGTGAGCCCCATATCCTGATCAGGTAAACTGAGTTATCCGCAGTCAGAATCAGTGTGCCAAGAACGGCTTAACAATCGGTATGAAACACGTCAGACAACATTTGACCCAATGCGAGGTTGTATTGATGAACTATATCGTTATAACGACCATAGAATTTGCGAAATGCTGACTTCAATCGAGACTGTTGAAATCCCTGTACCATCAACTTGTTTGTCAGTAGCTTACCTCGATTTAAAAACTGACTATACCCAGAACAAGCTCTTGTATATCGAATCAGTTGAGATATATAAACACCATATGCAGGTGATAATGGAATATTGCTACATAAATGTGGGAGGTTGACGATGGAGAAGCTGAAATCATCCCGTTTGTCATACAGTTGAGTTGTTTGTTTGCCGTTAATGTCTACTTTCAATAAAATATCTAAGTATGAAGCAGAAGTCGACGACTCTTTTAGAACTCTTCCACCCCCGGGACCTTAGGGGAGGACAAAATCTACAAAAAAGTACTAATATTTTCTAATCTTCTCTACAACCGCAAATCCATGAGAAAGAACCAAATTAATAGTCAAGCAAAGAAGAAATCGTAAATTTCATAATACCCGGGGTAGTGGTTCCAGGGCGGTCAAATTTGCCATATTGTGTTTATGTATAAAACATTTAAATGACAATGTTAATGCTATTGATACTAAATTGAAACCAAATAAATATTCAGGTTAAACAGATAGCCCTTCACCAATATTATAAATTTCATTATCCTACGGATTGAGGTCTGGTTCCAGAGTGGACCCAAAATTAGTATTAGATAGCGATTATTGTCGTTATCATTTGAAAGATGTTGAAACTGTATAAAACCTAAATGTATATTTGTTTGATATTCGTAGGATTGGTTAACTATATATCGCTAACCGATTGGTGACTGTATTATCTGCCATAATACTATCCATCTCATTGCGATCCAGTCTCACCCTCCAACACCTCCCAAATGCACCAACGTAGTGAAGTTGAAGTGTGTTGTAGTAACATACATATGCTCCGTATGGGACGTATGGGTTGTCCCATGGTTTAAAAATAAATAAATATAAATAAATAAGTACCATCGTGTACCAACACGTCTGATGACTGCGGTACTGTCTTTTGATGGCCGGACACATACATGTGGTCGTATGTCATAAATCATAATCAAATAAAGAAGTAACTTATTATTATTAAAACTAAACAAAAAAATGTATTTTTTTTTTATATAATAATTTTAATAATAATTTTTATTGAAATTATTCAATAAGTAAATTAAAATTTAAAAACAATTATGATAAGTAAATTAATATTAAATATTTAAAATATTTTTTATTTAATTTGGATTCTAATAGAAGGTAATAATTAGTAATCGCACGAGTCTCCGTCCTTCGTCCAAATAAATCAAGATACACCGAAATAAATACACCATAACTATTACACAATTAGTAATATTAGTAACAGATAACAGTAACAGGGATGTAGGTATGTATATAAATGTGAAATAACTAAAATATATACATAAAAGAATTAGGGTAGGGTCGCCAAAGAAAATTTTGATAACAGAGTACCACTAGTTATTAGTTATTAATTATAAATTGTGCCAGACAAGAATTTTGAGGTCGTCGTTATGTGCTACACCTCAGACCCTGTATCATATTTCTGTAGCTAGATCCATCTCGCAACACTTAGAACGGAGGTGTAGAACCTTAACCCTGTAAAATCAACATTTTCCTTGGACGAATTTGGCTCCAGTGTTTTTCGTTGGTTTTTTTTTTTTTTTTTTTTTTTTTGTGGTACTCTGGTTTTCATTTTAGATCTTCCAAGTTTATTGTTATTTCAGATTTCCAAACTTTCGGCTTCAGCATCACTGAAGGGACATTATTCGTCGAAATGCACATCTGGTGCATCAAAATTGTTACCCTATAAGTTTTACATCAGTAGCTTCCCTCCATTTAAAACTCCATCATAAGCAGAAAATGATTGTGCGTATCGAAACGCTGAGGGGATAAACACCATATGCAGGTGAGGATGGAATATTGCTAATTGAATGTAGGAAGTTGACGGTGGAGAATCTGAAGTAATTCCGTTTGTCATAATATTGAGTCTTTCGTTTGGCGTAAAAAAAATCTACGTTCAAAAGAATATGCAAATATGAAGAAGATATGTTAGACTCTGTGGTGTCTTATATTTCGAGTTCACTGTAATATTACAAACAGACATATGCATTAAACGAACATTATTCAAAATACCTAACGCCGTCGATACATCTGAATGTTGAGTTGAAGGCCAGAGCAAGATATGTTTTGTGTTTCAACACTCACACCATAAAACATGTTAAATCATTGTATGCTTGAATTAGCATTCCAATCAAAAGTATTTAATGATAACCAGTAAGAAATAAGTGTTTACATCAACAGATCTAGAATTCTGGTGTTATATTTAAATACACAACACGCTGCCAACGATGTTTGCAGCTTCTATAGTAAAAAGGCAGAACATTAACTTTGGGGTGAATATTTTCATTTTATATGAGTTTCAACTATATCTATTCCTCGCCACATGTCTCATAAAAGTGTTTGATGCTTCCTGATTTTCCTTTTAATAACACCCATATCCATGAATCATGAATTCAGCATGTTGTTACAAATGCGCATATCGATGATTTATGCTAAGGATACAATGTATTCCATTATACATAACATTTCAAACAACAAATCAAAGGTACCCTACTAGATATTTAATAATGAAGGAAAATTCACAAAGTTATCAACACAGAAATAGTACAAATAATACACATTCTTAATTCTGAGACGTATAAGATATACACATACAACAAACATATGGGGCTCAGTTGTGACGTCAAATGTTAATCGATGTATCAAATTACAAATGAAATTGAATACATTTTCCGAAATTTATACCCTGTTTGTACACCACGAAGAAGAGGGTGACTTAAAACTCTTACATTGGAAAGATATGTCTCAACACGTAAAGCGGGAAATACAGAATATAGTATTTCGTTGCTAGCTTGAAATTCGGATATAAATTTAATTGCTGTGACAAAATGTAGAAATTCATTTCAAAATTAAGGATTATCTCCCTCATGCATAGCTCTGCTCCTACGTATTGAAGTCTTTTTTAAAGGGCAGCAACGTGTGCGTATCTTCCGCGAAAGATCTGTTAGTAGGTGTATACGAACACTTCGGTATTTTCCTAGTTTCATTTTCTATTCGCTCATTATTTTCATATCAATTATTGGATACTTTTCTTAAACTATAGCAAACGTATATATTGCTACAATTTCACTTCAATCTGATGTATTTTCCCGATACATCATAACCAATTCATTCATGGTTGATAAAGACAACCGTAAGACGTTCTTATGATTGTTGTCCAAACTTATTATAATCAGTATTATGTTTTCTTGACTGAGTACTAGCTTTCAGAGTTATTCTAATGATTTTCATTTCACAAATTTAAAATAAACATATTTCCTTACCCTGATCTCTACCTCCGTGCTATCGTGTACCCTTATCTATATACCAAAAGTGTATTGCTAAATTTAAAAGATCAATATATAGATGGTGCAATCCGATATTCATTTTACCTCAAACATGGTCAATTACAGAATCAACAAAGGACTTTTGAATTGACATAAAAATATTGAAAACGACGCATGATATGTATTCTATCTGTACTTCTGCATGGATAATTTTGCCAATAAACACCGAAGCGCTTGTTGCAGAATTACTGCTTGCACCTTTAATGTTGTTTCATATATGATGTGAAGTCTCTAATTAAGCGATAATTGAAGTTTGGTTGATAAATAACAATTTACAAATTGATCAAAAGCCTACTTTTGTTTTCGATAAACTACACTGAAAAGAGAGTAAGGTGGTGGACACGCTTTCGCGGATCTAAGAAGTGGGAATTTTTTTATACCAAAAATAACACAATTTTAGGTACATGGATGTGCATCTGTAAATATTAGCTATGTTTCTTGATGCTTGATTTTGATTTGATCTTATAGAAGAAATAAGTTTTGATAAGTATTGAATAAATAAAATATGCATGTTTAGTTCATTTCTTCAATCTTGAATCCGCCTTGTGGTCATTTTCAGAACCAAGACACCACACATGCATGTGTCAGGAGTGCTGAATGTTGAATGTAGAATAGTGACGTCTGCAAATATCGTAACTCCAGTAGTACTGTCATCTTTGAATATACTGTTGAAGGCAATAAATCAGTTTTGCTTAACAATCAAGTTCCCTACAAACAATATCGCATTTTGAAAAATAATTCTATCTTACTTTCATCAACATCCACCTTTTTTGTAGAAGTGAGGAGAACAAATTGCAGCCTATTCATAGACAACTATTACTTAAACAATATTTTAATGCATTCTAGGATTGGGAAGCAGGTAAAAATATGCTAGCCTTTTCCCGTGGACATTTATATGAATGATATTCGTTTTGTTGAAAATATTATTGCACTTTTATTTTCATCAGACCATTATTAGAATTTCTATGTATTTCACTGAATATCCATACTTTACAATTTAACTATTGTGCATGATTTGGGTTATAGTTTTTCTTTTATTAATTCAGTTAACACTCCTACATCACTTCCAGTTATTACACCTATGTTTTAAAGTAGCGAAGGAATTGAATTTAGTCAAAATATTGCTCATTCTTTAAAATAATAATTTCTTCGTATTACTGTGCTCATTAACTTGGCAGCCCACCCCCATTCAGATGTTGATATACTATGTGATATGCAGCAGATATGTTAGACTCTGTGGTGTCTTATATTTCGAGTTCACTGTAATATTACAAACAGACATATGCATAAAACGAACATTATTCAAAATACCTAACGCCGTCGATACATCTGAATGTTGAGTTGAAGGCCAGAGAAAGATATTTTTTGTGTTTCAACAGTCACAGCATAAAACATATTAAATCATTGTATGCTTGAATTAGCATTCCAATCAAAAGTATTTAATGATAACCAGTAATAAATAAGTGTTTACATCAACAGATTTAGAAATTCTGGTGTTATATTTAAATATACAACACGCTGTCTACGATGTCTGCGGCGTCTATAGTAAAAAGGCAGAACATTAACTTTGGGGTGAATATTTTCATTTTATATGAGTTTCAACTATATCTATTCCTCGCCACATGTCTCATAAAAGTGTTTGATGCTTCCTGCTTTTCCTTTTAATAACACCCATATCTATGAATCATGAATTCAGCATGTTGTTACCAATGCACATATCAATGATTTATGCTAAGGATACAATGTATTCCATTATACATAACATTTCAAACAACAAATCAAAGGTACCCTATTAGATATTTAATGATGAAGGGAAATTCACAAAGTTCTCAACACATAAATATTACAAATAATACACACTCTTAATTCTGAGACGTATAAGATATACACATACAACAAACATATGGGGCTCAGTTGTGACGTCAAATGTTAATCGATGTATCAAATTACAAATGAAATTGAATACATTTTCCGAAATTTATATCCTGTTTGTACACCACGAAGAAGAGGGTGACTTAAAACTCTTACATTGGAAAGATATGTCTCAACACGTAAAACGGGAAATACAGAATATCATATAGTACTTTGTTGCTAGCTTGAAATTCGGATATAAATTTAATTGCTGTGACAAAATGTAGAAATTCATTTCAAAATTAAGGAATATCTCCCTCATGCATAGCTCTGCTCCCACGTAATGAAGTCTTTTTTAAGGACAACAACTTGTGTGTATCTTCAGCGAAAGAGTTGTGAGTAGGTGTATACGAACACTTCGGTATTTTTCTAGTTTCATTTTGTACTCGCTTATTATTTCCAAATTAGTTATAGGATAATCTTCTTAAACTATAGCAAACGTATATATTGCTATACTATCACTTCAATCCGAAGCACTTCCCCGATACATCATAACCAATTCATTCATGGTTGACTAAGACAACCGTAAGACGTTCTTATGATTGTTGTCCAAACTTATTATAATCAGTATTATGTTTTCTTGACTGAGTACCAGCTTTCAGAGTTATTCTAATGATTTTCATTTCACAAATTTAAAATAAACATATTTCCTTACCCTGATCTTTACCTCCGTGCTATCGTGTACCCTAATCTATATACCAAAAGTGTATTGCCAAATTCAAAAGATCAATATATAGATGGTGCAATCCGATACTCATTTTACCTCATGCATGGTCAATTACAGAATCAACAAAGGACTTTTGAATTGACATATAAAAGATTGAAAACGACGCATGATATGTATTCTATCTATAGTTCTACATGCATAATTTTGCCAATAAACACCGAAGCGCTTGTTGCAGAATTACTGCTTGCACCTTTAATATTGTTTCATATATGATATGAAGTCTCTAATTAAGCTATAATTGAAGTTTGCTTGTTAAATAATGATTTACAAATTGATCAAAAGCCTACTTTTGTTTTCGATAAACTACCCTGAAGAGAATAAAGTGGTGGACACGCTTTCGCGGATCTAAGAAGTGGGAATTTTTTATACCAATAATAACACAATTTTAGGTACATGGATGTGCATCTGTAAATATTAGCTATGTTTCTTGATGCTTGATTTTGATTTGATCTTATAGAAGAAATAAGTTTTGATAAGTATTGAATAAATAAAATATGCATGTTTAGTTCATTTCTTCAATCTTGAATCCGCCTTGTGGTCATTTTCAGAACCAAGACACCACACATGCATGTGTCAGGAGTGCTGAATGTTGAATGTAGAATAGTGACGTCTGCAAATATCGTAACTCCAGTAGTACTGTCATCTTTGAATGTATTGTTGAAGGCAATAAATCAGTTTTGCTTTGCAACCAAGTTCCCTACAAACAATATCGCATTTTGAAAAATAATTTTATCTTATTTTCATCAACATCCACCTCTTTTTGTAGAAGTGAGGAGAAAAAATTGCAGCCTATTCATGGACAACTATTACTTTTAACAATATTTTAATGAATTCTAGAATTGGGAAGCAGGTAAACATATGCTAGCTTTTTTCCGTGGACAACTATATGAATGATATTCGTTTTGTTGAAAATATTATTGCACTTTTATTTTATCAGACCATTATTAGAATTTGTATGTATTTCCCTGAATACCCATAATTTACAATTTTTAAACTATTGCGCATGATTTGGGTTATAGTTTCATTTATTAATTCAGCTAACCCTACTACATCACTTCTAGTTATTACACCTATGTTTTAAAGTAGCGAAGTAATTGAATTCAGTCAAAATATTGCTCATTCATTAAAAGAATAATTTCTTCTTATTACTGTGCTCATTAATTTGGCAGCCCATCTCCGGCCACCCCCATTCAGTTGTTGATATACTGTGTATATTAAGCAATTCAATTAGTAATATCATTAAAATACAATTTAACTAATGCTATCATTTTAGAATTGAATTATATTCTGATGTAAAACTTATACGGCACCAATTTTGATGCACCAGATGTGCATTTCGACAAATAATGTCTCTTCAGTGATGCTCAAGCTGAAATATTGGAAATCCGAAATTACAATAAACTTGCAAGAACTAAAAAGAAAATCAGAGTGCCAAAGACTGGAGGCAAATTCCTCTAAGGATCAGAGCTATGCAAGAGGGAAATAATCCTTAATTTTGAAATGAATTTCTTAATTTTATCACGGCAATTAGATAAACATCGGTGTGTTCAAGATAGTAACGAAGTACTTAGCTACTGGGCTGTAGAGACCTTTGGGGACTAACAGTCCACCAACAGAGACCTCGACCCAGGGGTGGTAATGTAAAACTTATACGGTACCAATTTTGATGCGCCAGATGCGCACCTCGATAAATAATGTCTATTCAGTGATGCTCAAACCAAAATATTGGAAATCCGAAATCACAATAAACTTGTAAGAATTAAAAAGAAAAATAGAGTACCAAAGACTGGAAACAAATTTGTCTAGGGATGAGAGCTATGCATGAGGGAGTTAATCCTTAATCTTGAAATGAATTTCGAAATTTTATCACAGCAATCAAATATACATCCGTATTTTCAATTTATAATATGTCTTTTATTTGAAAAAAGTAGTTATTTTCAATTATAGTGTACATTAATTCAATAATATCATTTATTATATAGATAATAAATAGTCTCTTTTAAAATCTGCGTAAAATCTAGAGAAGATTATCGGTCAATCTCCTGAGAATTTATTGAACGCTAACTTTGCATTGCGTAAATTGTGTGCGCCCGAAACATTACGAGTATGAGCGTTCAATATGGACCTTACCGTAACGATGTAAGCAAGCCAAAATGGCAGACGACGGTCCTCCGAATCTGATGGAGCCGGTATTTGATATCATATTCATTTACTTAAATAAAATGGTTTACAGTACACATATTATGATGTCCCCATTCACAAAATCAGTTTGCTTCATGCATTAATGACGGGTTTAATATTGAGCAGTTAAGAAATGCATGCTGATATTGCACACCTTCACCTTAGATGCCAATATTGATGAATTTTCGTCTATTTTGGAATATGTTAAGTGAAAAGGGATATAATTTAACAACTAAATACTTTACCTCGTGCATTTTCACAGCCAACTCGTGCTAATATTCACCAATGTATTGTCGTGCTTTCATCTTATAATTTTTATAATTGCATTTCATTCGGGTTTTTTATGCACTGACAAATGTATCAGGTTTGGAATAGCGGAATCAATTATTCATTGTTTGTATTGTTTTTATAATCATATTCTCACGCTTGATTTTAGTGCACTGACCATTAGCTCGCATCTACTGTTTATGTTAAAGTCAAATTTGCTGCGTTATGTTTATTTAACTTGGGTAGGGTCTGCATTTTGATATTTATCTTAATTATGAACCAATGCGGGTTCCTGTGTAAGTTTGGCTATTGATGTGTGCTTTATACGTACACAATTCATTCCTGTAAAAGACTCTCGATCAACTATACAAACGTTAAAATCTAGGAAAACAGTGGCCGATCACGATGTAAGTTTTACAAGTTCTAATATCTTTATTTTTTAGAGCTGCAATTCAAATACCAGTGTAAAGTTCGTGTGTACTTTAAGATAGTGAATTACATGCATCTAATGTTATAGTAGCAATGTAACCTAACTTAATTTAATTTTGCATTATGACTTTGTATTTCATATCATTTATAGACTTGATTTGTTTATTGTAGCTTTTTACCATATACGCACACACATACGTATACACACATACGTATACCCACTAAAACAGGGACACACACGCGCTATTTAGGATCCGCGCCTATATGTGAACTGTTTGTGGAAAATAAACTGCAACTGGTTAACTCACTGTAATCCGTGTTGTGTTTTTAATAAAAGTGACATGGAAGGCAGTACAGTAAAAAGATCACAAGTGACCAATTGGACCGTCCTTCTGTGATTCCGGACATAATATTGGACTTCATAGTGTAAACTACTAAATTCGTCCACTATGAGTGAACAGGAATCGCGTGTGAGAACACCGACCGAGGAAGGACTTGCTCTCTATGCTTCTAACAAGGAACGTTACGATACGAAAATTAACAGCCTCTGGTGTCGCCTACTTACATGTACATATATCAAGGATATTGAGGCCTGTCAGATTGACGCCGCTGCACTTCAAACTTTACAGACTGATGTGAATTATTTATTTGAAGATTACAAAATAAATGCGTTGGAATTCTTGGGATTTCTCGATAGACCAAACACTCAACAAAGTGTGAAAGACAAAGAAAGTTTTTCAACAGCCTTTCGAAAACAATGTCCGAACAATCGAAGAAAATTTACAGAGAATAGAAGTACTTTTGTGCAAATTCAGTGAATGCAACAAAGGAGAACAAACATTATTAGAAACATTGAGTCAGCAATCATCACGTTCTTCCTTAAGTTCCATCATTGCACAGAAAAAGACAAAGGCAGAGGAAGCATGCGTGTGCACTGTCTATGCAAAGAAAGAAGCGGAAATTAAAAGACAGAAGGCAGCTATGAAAGAACGGATAGCCACCCAGAATGCTGCCATAGAAAAAGAAAATTCGGAGTTAGAGGCCGATCTTGAAGTTCTTGCTCACACAAGAGAAATCGTCGCTACAGAGGCAACCTTAGAGACGCTGGAAACAGAGGAAGAAAAATCGAAGAATCTACTTGATATTCCATCAGTACCGAAAAAAAATTAACTGCAAAATATGTGAATGACCTCCCAGATGAAAATCATGTAAATCCACATGCTGAGTCATACTTTCCAAGTCAACATGTGACCATCGGTCAACCAGCAACAATGACTTATCACCCAGTCCAGGCAGGATACCCACACTCAATTGTACAGCAGCCACTACCATTTCAGAACAAAATTACAAGGCCATTGTACAATACTACATATCAAGACCAAGTTAAGGCTAAGTCGATCAGAACCGTGGACTAGCAACAGACTTTACTAAGTTTTTACTAAAGAAAGATTTATTGTTATCCCGAATGTGCAGTTTCTCGGATAAATCGACTTTTAAAAATGTTGTTCAGGAAATTGGAGCAACCCCCACCGAGGAAATAGATATGCTTGTAAAGTATACCGGAGGCACATCTCAGAAATACGTCCTTAGTCTGCGTACAGCTCATACAAGAAATCCAGCTCTAGGACTTATGCGTATTTGTGAACGCTTAGATGAAAGATATGGCAGCCCCGAAATGATTGACAGCGCATTGAAAAATAAATTATCATCCTTTCCCAAACTCTCAAACAAAGATATGCAAAAGCTGTATGACCTTGCTGACATCCTTTCGGAGATTGAAGCCTTGAAGAAGGAGGGCATGTATGGATCCATGTTTTCTTATTTCGACACATCTATCGGGATAGGGCCAATAGTCTGCAAAATTCCATATATGCTTCAAGAAAAGTGGACAAATACGGCATCTCAGTACAATAAAACACACCATACATTACATCCGCCGTTTGTCGTATTCTGCGACTTTGTTCGGGAACAAAGCAAAATTCGCAACAATCCCTCACTCCAGTATGAATCAGCAATTGCGAACTCAGCTGCTCAACGACAGAAGCCTCCAGAAAAGCCTGGATTTCAAGTCACAACAAGAAAAACGGATCTATAAGTTTCTAACTCACCTGGCACGGTGTGTCCTATGCACAACACTGAATAAGTGCAGATCGTTTCGTACTAAACCAATGGCGGTCAGGAAAAAGGTTTCTTAAAGATAAAGGAATATGTTATAAATGCTGTGCAGGATTTCACTTGGCAGCAAAGTGTTCTACTGTCATTTCTTACGAGATATGCAATGGAAAGAACCATCCAACAGCCCTTCATACAGTTTCAGAACACAATAGAGGTCAGACATATCACGGCGGGGAGCAAGCAGACCGTACCTTTGAGAATGACACTCGACAAAGTACAGAAGTGAAACCATACTGTACACAAATATACGGGAACACTTTCACAGGCAAATCATGTTCAAAAACAGTCTTAGTTCGCATGTACTCACAAAGTATGCCATCTAAGAAAACAAGTTGTTATGCTATGATTGACGACCAGTCAAACCAGTCATTGGCAACACCATCAATTTGTGACTTCTTTAGGGAGAATTGTACTCAGGAATCTATGTACTTGCTGTCTACCTGTTCCGGTCAAACACGTCGTACTGGTAGAAAATTGAGGAATGTCAATATCGAGTCAATTGATGGCAGTGGCAGTTTCCATTTACCACCCGTTCTTGAGTGTGACCAAATCCCAGACGTTAGAAACGAGATACCAACGCCTGATGTTGCTTCACACTACCCTCACTTCGCGATATAGAGTCATTCATCCCACCATTGAATCCAGATGCAAAAATAATGCTCTTGATTGGCAGGGATCTGATTGAGTCACATCACGTCCTTGATCAAAGAATTGGACCGCCGAACTCTCCATATGCACAGAAATTGTCCCTTGGATGGACAATAATCGGAGAAACTTGTCTCGGTAAGGTGCATCGTCCCGACGCTGTTAACGTCTTGAAAACCAACTTGACAAACGAAGTTCGCGTTACGCTCTTCAAACCGTGTATCAACTCATTTGCTATACGTGAAGACAATCGGGACCTATCTGACAAACTAGGAGAAAATCTATCCCTAAAGACGGAATCTGATGACAAGCCTGGACTGTCGACAGACGACAGAAAATTCTTAGAAATCATGAAGGAACGTTACCAGAAGAATGAAGATGGTAACTGGTCAGCCCTACTTCCGTTCCGCAATCGGAATGTTAAGATTCCCAATAACAAAGCACAAGCATTAAAGAGAGTTAAAACTTTTGAGTCAAGTCTACGCCGCGACCCTGTAAAAAAAGAACACTTTTTTTAATTCATGCGAAGTATATTTGAGAATGGGCATGCCGAAAAAGCACCACCAACTACAGACAAAAGAGAATGTTGGTATCTACCAATATTTGGGATTTATCATCCTCAAAAGCCAAATCAGCTGCGTGTCGTATTCGATTCCTCGGCAAAGTATGGAGGTGTATCATTGAATGACATACTTCTTACTGGTCCGGATCTCACCAACAGTCTATCAGGAATTCTACTTCGATTCCGGGGCGAACCCGTAGCAATCATGGGAGACATTCAACAGATGTTCTACTGTTTCAAAGTAGATGAAAATAATAGAGATTTCCTTCGTTTCCTGTGGTATGAAGACAACGATTTCAATAAATCATTAACAGACTATCACATGTGCGTACATGTCTTTGGAAATAGCCCTTCACCAGCAATTGCTACTTACGGTCTCCGTAAGACCGCTGAAATGAGCAAAGAAAATTACGGTGACGATGTCTACAATTTCATTTGCAGAGATTTTTATGTAGATGATGGAATAACTTCATTACCAACACCAGGGGTGGCAATAGATCTAATGAAGAGGACGCAATCTGCACTACAAACGATAGGGAATCTCCGCCTTCACAAAATTGCATCAAATAGTGAAGAAGTAATGAAAGCATTTCAGCCATTTGATCTAACCAAGGACTTGAAAGACCTTGATCTCTCTAGCGATACGCTTCCTGTACAGAGAAGTCTTGGACTCAACTGGGACATTGAGACAGATAGTTTTATGTTCAAACTCGCCAAGGATATCAAGCCTTACACCAGAAGAGGAATATTATCAACAATTAACAGTGTTTATGATCCTTTGGGTTTCCTTGCGCCAGTCCTTATTCAAGGCAAGCTTATACAAAGAGAGCTAACGACTGGAAACGTTGATTGGAACGAAACCTTGCCCCAATCAAAATATGAAGAATGGGAAACATGGAAAACCTCATTACATCACTTGGAAAAGGTTACGATCCAAAGAATGTGCCTTTCAAGGTCATTCAGTGACACGGTAGATAAGAAACTCCATATCTTTTCAGACGCACCAGAAAAGGCTATCGCTGCAGTTGCATATTTTACTTCAGTCAGGCATTCAAGCATTGGATTTGTCCTTGGAAAGGCCAAGGTCGCACCTACCCATGGACACAGCATTCCAAGATTAGAGCCATGTGCAGCTGTGCTAGCCACAGAAATTGGCCAAACAATATCGGATAATCTCGATATTCCATTTAACAGCATACAGTACCACACAGACAGTATGGTGGTTCTTGGATACATTTCCAACGAGAAACGTAGGTTCTACACCTACGTTAGTAACAGAGTAGCAAAAATCCGTCAGTTATCACAACCAGAACAATGGACCTATGTACCCACTGACAAAAATCCAACAGACTTAGCTACCAGAGCTATTCCAGCAGCAGATTTACAACAAAGTTCCTGGCTGTTGGGTCCTAAACAACTACTAGGGAAGGAATCAATCTTGGAGAGCTTCGAGCTTCAGAATCCAGAGGAAGATAAGGAAAATCGACCTGAAATAGTTTGCGCTAAGTCCATAGCCTCAAAGGAATCTTTGCTCGGAACACATCGTTTTGAAAGTTTTTCTTTTTGGAAAAGACTTGTAAATGCTATTACATACATAAAACGAATCCTAGGGGCCAGGGCAAATCTTCCGAAGATCGATTACCTACAAATAGAAAAAGAGGCAGAAAATTCGATTATCAAAGAAGCGCAAAAAGATATGTCCCTGAAGAACTCTCATGCATCAGTTTAAATAGGAAGTTACCAAAAGGAGGTAAACTTGCAAATTTAGACCCATTCATAGACGAATACGGATTAATGAGAGTAGGTGGGAGACTTCGCCATCCAATAATAATCCCAGGCAAACATCATATAGCAATATTGCTCATTTGACACTTTCACGAAAAAACGAAACATCAAGGAAGACACTTTACATCTGGTGCAGTAAGATCTGCAGGCTACTGGATAATTAGTGAAAAGCGATCAGTATCGTCAGTTCTCCAGAAATGCGTTGTATGCCGAAAACTACGAGGAAATAACGAACAACAGAAAATGGCAGATTTGCCTGAAGACCAAATCACTCCTGGACCACCATTTACCAACGTAGGTATTGATACATTTGGGCCTTGGTCCATTGTTACAAGAATGACTCGTGGTGGAACAGCAAACTCAAAACGTTGGGCAATTATCTTTACTTGCCTGACAACACGCAGCGTACATCTGGAGGTAGTTGAAGATCTAAGTTCGTCTTCTTTCATCAATGCTTTTAGAAGATTCATGGTGATAAGAGGACCAGTCAAAATAATCCGCTTAGACCATGGCACAAATTTTGTCGGAGCTGTAGACGAACTGAGAATTGACTGCATCAATGTAGGAGATACTCCGGTAAAATCGTATCTTAATGATAACAAAGTACAGTGGATTTTCAATGCTCCGCATTCGTCTCATATGGTAGGAGTGTGGGAGAGGATGATTGGTGTAGCCAGAAGAATACTCGATTCCATGATGATATAACACTGCGGGGATCTTACGCATGACGTTCTCATAACTTTCCTGGCAGAATTTTGCGCAATCATCAACTCTAGACCGCTTTCCGCCTTGTCAAACGATCCTGAGGATCCTTTCCCTTTATGCCCATCGTTACAGCTAACCCAAAAACCAAACGTACTTCTGCCTCAAGACGTATCAATCGGGAATATGGATATTTATAAATCACAGTGGAAACAGGTAAAAGTCTTGGCAGATATTTTCTGGAAGAAGTGGCGCACAAATTACTTACAAAGTTTACAATCGCGTCAAAAATGGCTCGACGACAAAGGAAACGTAGCAATAGGCGATATTGTACTTCTCAGAGACACACACTCGAAACGCACAGAATGGCCCATGGGACTTATTACTAAAGTATTCCCAAGCTCGGATGATAGGGTACGCAAGATTGAGGTGCGCGTGTCGGGAAAACATTTGACTCATCAAAAGCCAGTGACTTACATTCCTCCAGTGACAGACTTGATAGTTTTGATTCCTAGTTAATAAAAGTGATATCTCTTTGTGTTAGATATCAGACGGGGAGTGTATTGTCGTGCATTCATCTTATAATTTTTATAATTGCATTTCATTCGGGTTTTTTATGCACTGACAAATGTATCAGGTTTGGAATAGCGGAATCAATTATTCATTGTTTGTATTGTTTTTATAATCATATTCTCACGCTTGATTTTAGTGCACTGACCATCTGCTGTTTATGTTAAAGTCAAATTTGCTGCGTTATGTTTATTTAACTTGGGTAGAGTCTGCATTTTGATATTGATCTTAATTATGAACCAATGTGGGTTCCTGTGTAAGTTTGGCTATTTATGTGTGCTTTACACGTACACGATTCATTCCTGTAAAAGACTCTCGATCAACTATACAAACGTTAAAATTTAGGTAAACAGTGGCCGATCACGATGTAAGTTTTACAAGTTCTAATAATCTTTATTTTTTAGAGCTGCAATTTAAATACCAGTGTAAAGTTCGTGTGTACTTTAAGGTAGTGAATTACATGCATCTAATTTTATAGTAGCAATGTAACCTAACTTAATTTAATTTTTCATTATGACTGTATTTCATTTCATTTATAGACTTGATTTGTTTATTGTAGCTTTTTACTATATACGCACACACATATGCATACACACATACGTATACCCACTAAAACAGGGACACACACGCGCTATTTAGGATCCGCGCCTATATGTGAACTGTTTGTGGAAAATAAACTGCAACTGGTTAACTCACTGTAATCCGTGTTGTGTTTTTAATAAAAGTGACATGGAAGGCAGTACAACCAATATAAGTTCAATAACACTGTATTCTGATTTAAACATATTTAGGTATACGTTCGGTATCAGATGTGAATGTCACGGTTCCTCGGAGATGACCTTAAAACGGATGTCTAGTGTCACAATAGATATGGCACGCTAAAGAACCTTCACTGTTCAATGGCCGTAAGCGCCTAAATTTGAAGCCCTTCACCGGTATTGGTGACGTCTTCATATTAGTAAAAAGTTCTCGAGAAGGACGTTAAGAAAGATACAATCAATCCATTCAACGCATGTGCGCAATAATTCAATCACGTATTTAAAACACCTTTCCTCTTTGCAATATCATTTATTATGTATATTATGATTTCACCCTCTTCCGCGTGTCATCTAGTTGTATATACATATAATGAACTTCAAGAATAATTGTTCCGCGTTTTCACCATTTAGATATGCTGTCTGACGTGTTTCATACCGATTGCTAGACCGATCTTGGCACACTGATTTTGACTACGGATAACTCCGTTTATTATATAGCTAATGAATAGTCTATTATAAAATCTGCGTAAAATTTAGAGAATGTTAGCGTTCAATTTCCTGAGAATTTATTGAACGCTAACTTTGCATTGCGTAATTCGTGTGCGCCCGAAACATTCCGAGTATGAGCATTCAATATTGACGCTACCGTAACGACGTACAAACCCAAGCCAAAATGGCAGACGGCAGACGGCGGGCCGAATTTGACAGAGGCGGTATTTGACATCATGACTGAAGATCTTGCCGACTTATTTCATAGTGATTTGCCGTTAGATGAGTCGTATGCATCTGTGGACAGAATCCACATGTTTATAGATGACAAGAAAAAAGAAAACACCGTAAAATCGACCAAAAGGGATATTAAAATTTTCATTGAGTATTTATTCGGACAAGGGGAATTCAGATTGATTGAAAACATTCCGCCAAAAGAATTAGACGTTTTATTATCAGATTTTTACATCGATGCACGAAAGAAGGACGGTGGGGAATACGAGCCAGGATCCTTACAGTCCTTTAAGTGTAGTTTAGATAGATATCTCCGTGACCATGACCGGGGTTATAGTGTGAGGGATCGGATTTTTCCATTGTCTAACCGCACTTTGAACGCTAAGAAAGTCTCTCTAAAGAAAGAGGGAAAAGGACAAAAGCCAAATGCTTCACGAGCTGTGACAGGAAAGGAAGAAAACATGATGTGGGAGAAGGGGTAGCTGGGAGACAAATCACCTCGAGTTCTTCAGTTTTCATTATGGTTCTTTTTTACCAAATGTTTTGGACTACGAGGTCGACATGAACATAGACAACTTTGCTTTGGTGATGTTGAACTTAGAAGTGACCCAGTCACTAGTAGAGAGTACCTTGAATTTAATGAACGTTTGAAGAAAACAAGGGATGGTACTGGTAAAGAAAACGAGGAAAGTCAAACCAAGACTATATGCAACTGAAACAGATCCAGATCCAGTTGAACTCTACAAAACATTCATAAAGCGACGTCCGATGCAGGTAAATTCGCCCAACAGTCCATTCTACTTGACATGCATTCCTGAATCCTGAATACCTCCTGGTGCTGACAGTTGGTTTTATCCTAAACCAATGGGGGGAAATTACTTAGGAAAACTTATGTCAATGGCTGCTAAGGAAGGTGGCATAGAACACAAGACAAACCATAGTGTGTGGGAAACTTGTGTTAAAACACTTAGGAAAGCCGGAGTTGCACGAGATAAAATCAAACATATTACGGGCCACAAAAGTACACACACACTGGAGTCGTATGACGATGGCTTGTCAGACGACGAACAAATTATGGTGTCTGATATTCTGACAGGAAAGGATGAAGCTAAGCCATATGCTCTCGGAGCACCTGCCCAGGGAAAATATTCTTTGGATACAATTCCTACCACAGTTACAGAGAATGATGCTCAATGCTCTCAATCCACTCACAGTTCTAGTCTCGGAACAGGGACACTTTCGAATTTGTTTGGTATTGGGACTGTTCTTCACAACTGCACATTCAATATCAACATGGCACAAGGATTTCAAAAGTGAGACCAGTTTACAACTGTGATCTATCTATGTGTTATGATTTATTGTCATAAACTGTGATCTCTGCCACATTTGTGACACTGTGATATAACACTTGATGTTTCATTACAAATAATTTCTCTGTTTGTGTTGCATATCAAATGTTCAACTTGTTAATTAAAATTTTCCAATTATATTTGTTTTATTGTTATCTAATTGTCATAAATTATGATGTCCCTATTCACAAAATCAGTTTGTTTCATGCATCAATGACGGGTTTAATATTGAACAGTTTAGAAATGCATGTTGATATTGCACACTTTCATCTTAGATGCCAATATTGATGAATTCTCGTCTATTTTGGTGTATTTTGAGTGAAAAGGGATATAATTTAACAACTAAATACTTTAGCTATATAATAAAAGGGTTATCGAACTTATATTGGTGAATATTGGCACTCGTTGGCTGTGGAAATGCACTCGCAAGCTCGTGCATTTTCACAGCCAACTCGTGCCAATATTCACCAATATAAGTTCAATAACCCTATATTACCTGTTAATGATAAAGGATTCACGGCGGATGTGAACGGGGGTGAACGGTCAACTGGGGATGCTTATTCCTCCTAGGCACCTGATTCCACCTCTGGTTCCGGGATCATGAAACTGTCTTAAAGTTAAGTCAAAATTTTGACTTTAAATTAAGATTTGAACTTAGCTAAGATTGCTGACTTAAATGGATCACAAAACGAACTTAAGCAAATCTTAACTAAGATTGTCTTAACTTAAGTCTAAGTCTAGAATCTTAAATTGCTATAGCAACAAGGAACTCTTTTGCGTAGAGGTAACAAAAAGATATAAAAAATAAATGACTTAAATAACATAGTCAGTGTCTAAAAAGTCTAGTTTATGATCACTAATGCTGACACAGGCACATACATGTACCACCCCCCCCCCCCCTTATTAAAAAGAAACTTAGTTTCGTTATTACATACATGTGCATACAAATTTTGATGTATTGACCCCGTCACCTCCCTCTTTCTAAAAGTAGTAATGAATGAAAGTGGAAATGTAAGAGTAATTGAAGCGATAATTTTATCAAATTCAATGCCTTTATTTATTTTGTCGATTGTGTGCGTACATGTAGCAAAGAAGGATAACTCTAATTAATTTCAAATTCGGGCTCGGACTGCACATTATTCGTGTGCAAATGCAGACTGCAAGTAATGATTGTTTTCTTCTTCCACATTGTCAACAAACTCAGTCAGGTAAATACATGTTCTTTTGTAGTAACTTTTTAGTGAAACGGTCGTATGTGTACGTGCTACTTTCACATTTACATCTACTTTACGAACTAGGATCAGGCAGTGAAACGGACAATCGGGCGATCAATCCTGCGATATTTTGATCACATAAGAAGTCATATTTATGCATATATATTTGAAAACGCCCGCTCTCAATTTTTCTGGGCTAGCGGTGTTACTTTTCGATTACATGGATTTGACTTCTTTTCCTGTAAACAAACTTTTTATGTCAATACTCTGCTTAAAGAAAAACAATTTTTTTTTCATTATATGATTTTCAACGTCTAGATCCTGTTTTCGATCTACCGACAATCTATTGTTTCTTAAATAAATGATTTGTCCGCTTCATGGTAGGGACAGACATTTTCAACGACGGACATCACGTTAATTTTCTCTTACTCGCCTCAAAAATGCAACCAGCGCGGCCATTTTGAACGAACTTAGCGATAGTCTTAGAAGTTAAGACAGCTCCAAGGCAGTCTTAAAATTTAAGACAAAATACCAATCTTAAGCCTAAGTGATTTTTTTGTGATCCACTTTAAGATCAGTCTTAAGATTTAAGTGCAACTTTATTGATTTAAGACAATCTTAAAGTTTAAGACAGTTTCATGATCCCGGAGCCTGGTGTGTCCAGGGTCCATGTTTGCCCAACTATCTATTTTGCATTGCTTGTAAGAGTTAAGAGATTGATCACCGTTCGTTATATTCACCTTTCATTAAACATTTCTGTACAGAAACTCATTATTCCTTTAGAAATGTAGAAACGTATACGGAAAGGCTCTCAAAAAATTGATAATGGTAAATTATTTCGAAAATTGGAACATTATGAATGCATGTACTTGTATTTTTTTAATCATATTTCATTACATGGAAGTTACGAATAAAAGAAGGAACATACCTTATGAAAACTTGCAAAATCTAGGCAGTGTACATGCAGGAATGTTAGGCAAGCATGTTAGTATGAAAGACAAGGTGAAAGAAAGGTTTGAAACATTAGCAACCATATCGTATATTAAAGTATAACACAATATGTTCAGCAAACGAATGTTTTGCACATATTCTAAATTTCAAAGATCGTAGGTTCCACTGACTAAAACCCGGTCTCGGTCCCGGTCTTCGATCTCGGTCCCTTGACTAAAACCCGGTCTTCGGTCCCGGTTCCAGATTGTTTTACTCGATAAAAACAGAATACATCAGAATATTTTATCCCCAATTTCTCGTTAATTTAGATATGACATATCATGGCTGCATTTTGATAGTTGATTGATCATATTATTGTCGTCTTTCGTAAAATAGGATGTGAAAGCTCCGGGACCGGTGGGACCGAGAAGTTAAAGCAGTGCTAAAAGCCGGTTCCGGTCTCGATATTTTTTTTCTTTCCCAAATAGCTACTTTAATCTACTTTTTCATTAAAAAAGATAAGGGTGTTATATTCAATGACATTCCGTTGTATGCACATGTATGTTTCTGATTTATTGTATGTTTGTGTTTTAATTCCAATTTTCCTTTTTATGTCAAAATCGAACTCAACTTTGATTTCTTTTCCTCCCAAATGAACGCGTTACATTACATTTTCATCAAAAGATAAGGATGTAAAAGAGAAATACCGGTAATATTATGGTCAAACACCTGACCACACGATTGATAAAAATTTCAAATTCCATGTTGGTGTATTCCGAATCGGGTCTCTGTATATGTACATGTATATACGGCTGACTGTTCTCTCTCTCTCTCTCTCTCTCTCTCTCTCTCTCTCTCTCTCTCTCTCTCTCTCATTTGCGAGTGTATCGTGAGAATCGCATTAACTTGTTAAATTATGATGTTATATTAGTTGTTTTAATCCGGGAAGAAAAGCCTCTGTGTAAATATTAGAATAATACAATTTAGAGTACACGTGCAAAATATGAGTCCAGAATGTACGATGTATGAAGTACTTAAAAAAATTATGCTCATTAGTGAAATGAAAAAAACCCAACCAAATAGTGTCCTTGAATTTTATTATAATTATTGAAACATGAATATAATTATTGTTGATAGCGAAACAAAATTAATGTACACTCTTGTCAACAGCAATCCCCCCTTCCAGAAAGAGTCTGGATACAAGAATGATGCTTTTGAAAAGCAAATGTTCAATTTCATTTTAATCGGATATTCGGGGCGCATTTATATAGTTTTTGGTCCATCCGTCTGTTTGTCAGCAAAAACTTGAACCTTTGGCATAACTTTTGAATGCATGTTGATAGGGTTTTCATATTTCACATGTGCACTCCTTGTGACAAAACCTTTCTTTACATGCAATTCTTCACCTTTCAAATTTTACCTACTTTTGAAAATATTTAACCTTAGCCATAACTTTTGAATGGTTGGTAAAAATACATGAGGGCATAAAATGCAATAGTAGGCCTATTTGTATTTTCAAAACTGAAATTTATTTCTTAAATGAATTTACATGTATGTCTTGCATATTTATAAATGTAGATTTCATTGTATGTAAATTTGTCAGTTTATGTCAAATTTATGCACTTTGAAATATAAGATATTTTGAAAATAGGAAACAAACAGTTTTTCTACAGCATGATTAATATATTTGTACATATACGTATATAACTATTCACAATAAATATAGTTATCACATAATATTACAGTAAAAACATACCATAGATTATTTGAAGATCATCTAAAGTCAGGGGGTATCTTCTGTATAAGTAAAACACTTTTATAGATACGATAGATATATTATAGGTGGATTTTTTTAAAGCATTGTATCTAAAAGAACCACAACTGTAAAAAAGAAAGCTAAGTATCAAATAAGAAAGGAAAAAATATTTTATAGTTATTATTCATTGGTTATATACAAATGTATGTAAAATATATACCCATATAAAGAGATCGGGTTCGGAATACAAAACATGAATCTTTGAAAACAGATTTTGACGGGAAGAAATAAAATAAATGAACAAATAAACTAACTGTAAATTACAAACAAATACACCAGGATAAGTACATATATATTATTTCCCTTCTACATCCTTATCTTCTTATGAAAAGGTAGTGTAACGCGATCATTTGGGAGAAAATGTCACGTTTATGTAGTTGAGTTCGATTCTGACATAAATATAAAGAATATTGGAATAAAAAACCTATACACAAAATAAATCAGAAATATATGTATGTAAAAGGATGCCATTGAGTATCATGTCCTTATCTTTTTTATGAAAAGGTAGATTAAAGCGGCTATTGGGGGAAAATGTTGAGACCAGGACCGGCTTTTAGCATTGTTTTTATTTCTCGGTCCTACCGGTCCCGGAGTTTTCACATATTATTCTACGAAAGAAGAAAATAATATGATCAATTTACTATCAGAATGCAGGCATGAGATTTCATACCTAAGTTAATGAAAAATGGGGCTGTAATATCCTGATATATTCTGTTTTTATCGAGAGAAAAAAAGTATCTGGGACCGGGACCGAAGACCGGGTTTTAGTCACGGGACCGAGACCGAAGACCGGGACCGAGACCGGGTTTTAGTCAGTACTGTTCCGTGTCACTGAAGGCGTTGTCATGATAAAGAACCTTTATTGACATATTCACTTCTTGTGGTATTTAATTTACAGTGACGTTTCTATATGAATAACCAATTCTCGAATGGAACATAAAAAATACACAAACATTCTAACAAATCTTAATCTAAAGAATTAACGATATATTTGATTTCTTATTAAATTGCCTTGTGGACCATTTTGACACTTTTCTAACAAAAATGAATTGATATATATATGCAATACATGTATATCTGAGCGTGATTTTATCCTAAGTGATAGACTGAGAAACATTAGCAGGAGAGTAAGCAAATTGGCATGTCGTTCAATCCACATTGCAGGAATCTCGTCTTCTATGACCACGACCTTCTTTAGTGAAGGTAACATGTACCTCTGTTCTGAACGCAATGATTTTTTTCACCTGCAAGTAATTAAATTACTCTGCTATTTGGCCGTATTTTATACTGCAAAACACACTTATAAATGCTGCATGGAATTACTTGTATTGGTGTTCAGATGTGTTAAGTATACAGTTATAACCATTTCCCTTAATACATGTATTTCTTGGGACAAATAATGTCGATTCTTAAAACAAACCCAATGCATATGCATCTGCCAAAGAGGGAAATATACATTTGGAAGATTTCCAGCATACCTAAATTTCTATTTTCATAAACATTACCGTGATGCAAAAATAAGATGGTACGAGTATTTAAGGGTTTTTGTGTGAGGTCCATGAAAAGTGAAGATAACGAACAAAGATCAATCACACAAATCATATAAAGAATAGACAATCAAGAGTAGAGCCAACATGGAACCCTGGACACACCAGATGTGGGATCAGATGTCTAGGACAAGTAAACATCTCTTTTTGACCAGTCGAACCCGCTGTTAGCCTTATGTCATTATCAGGTAAATGGAGTAATACATCGTCAATATCAGCATGTAAAAGCGACTTAACAATTGGTATGAAACACGTTAGACAGCATTCGACCCAGTGATACTTTGTGTTTGGGATTTGGATCATTATAACTACATTACAATCTGCGAAATGCTGACTTTCAACAAAACTTTTGAAACCCTCTAATATGAACTAAATTGTCATCTCCATTTCAAAATTGAATATACGCAGGGCATGCACTTGTGTATCAGACATTAACATCATAAGCAGTGATAATGGAATATTGCTACACAAACAGGGGAAGAAGTTGATGATAGAGAAGCTCTAGTCATTTTGTTTGTCATAAAATTGTTTTGTTTGTTTGCCGTGTTCAATATTCAATAAGATATCCAAATATGAAGCAGATATGGAAGACTGTGGTGTCTTATTTCGAGTTCACTGAAATATATTGATTCGACATATAAATGAAAATGAGAATTGTTAATTGATGAATCATCGTCAATATCTATCTAAATGTCGAGTTCAAGGTCACAGCTAGAGATTGACATCATAAACCTTCTGGACTTTGGCACCCATTGCCTTCTTCTCCTTCATAGAAGATATTTTCAGAACGAAATGTGGACTGGGTCACCTGAACAACAATTCATTCCATAGAAAGAAAAGCAAGTTACATTAGTAATTGTGCATCAAATACGTCAATTTTAAGAAGTTGTCCCTGGTAGACAAAGCGTTGAAAGTAATTAAGTTTCTCATTTACTATTCAGAAAATAACCGAATTGCAATATCTCATATACATGTACCTGGAAATTCATAATAAAGCATAATATGTCCTTCACAATAAATATCACGGAGCAAGTCGCGCGTACTTCAGTATCATATTTTTTCCTACATTAGAACATTTTTATCAGATATATGTACTGAAAAGATAAATCTATTATGCGAATACAGGAATCTAGTTTGTTTAATCTTACGCTCGATGTTTTCTAGAAGAATTTGAATTGAAACTAGTTGGATTAAATAGAGGGATAGGGATTTTGGTATGGTTGAAATGGTTGTTGTGATTAAATATGTGTGTTAACAATTGGATAACTACGATATCCTTCCAATTCTTTTCAAATTTGGTATGAAGAATCTTGGGAACAAGGAGGGGGCATATGTGATATATTTCAGAACTCCTCGGGACCTTAGGGGAGGGCAAAATCTACAAAAAAGTACTAATTTTTGAAAATCTTCTCTACAACCGCACATCTATGAGAAAGAACCAAATTAATAGTCAAGCAGAGAAGAAATTGTAAATTTCATGATACCCGGGGTACTGGTTCTGACTCCAGGGCGGTCAAACTTGCCATATAGTGTTTATGTGTAAAACATTTAAATGACAGCTTTAATGCTATTGATACTAAATTGAAACCAAATAAATATTCAAATTTAACAGATAGCCCTTTACCAATATTATAAATTTCATTATCCTACGGATTGAGGTGTGGTTCCAGAGTGGACCCAAAATTATTATTAAATAGCGATTATTGTCGTTATCATTTGAAAGATGTTGAAACTGTATAAAACCTAACTGTATATTTAGGAAAAGCAGAAAGGGATATACCAAGATTGTGAATTTCGCAACCCCAGGGTTGTGACTCAAGGATGGGTCAAAAATAGTCATATAGTCATATTGCTGCTAAATATTAGAATTAATTTAGATATGAAGAACAGCAAAATTATTATAGATTTCATAGCACTTGGGACTAGTGATACTTTTAACTAATACTCAGGTGGTTCATAAGGAATGTAGGTATGTTGCATTTGTCAATGTATATACATATATTGTTTTTATTATTTAGAAATTATTTATCCTTAATGCAAGGTTAATGTAGAATCTCTCGGGGTACGTGTTAACTGTACTATTTATCAATATACATATTATATGATTAACTCGTTCCGCCTGAGATTAATTAAGTCCATCATTACTGCTTCGTACAATGCGGATCAGCTCTTTGGACGAATAGGACATGTCCGAATCCGTCCGCTCTTAACATTAATTGACAAGCCTACAAACTAAAAAGCATGTAGTCTTCGCTGTAACTACGTTCGTAGATTTAGTATAGTTGCAGTGCTAGGTATATTTATATGTAGTGTTTGTTGTTTTGTTATTATTCTCTGTTGATATTGGCCACATTATGTAATTATTCTCGGTTGTCCTGAAGAAGGGACCGTTCGTCCCGAAAATTTAGCAACTTGGTTGTTTGGGTCGTTGGATATTTTAGTGAGAGAGAGAGAGAGAGAGAGAGAGAGAGAGAGAGAGAGAGAGAGAAGATTTATATATGCACACATTTATTTTTGAAAATACATCATGTCGAGAAACATTTATTTTCACCAAATTACATCTTCTAAATAAAACATCCATTCAAAATCATTTTGATCAATGAAAAACAGCAGATGATCAAGCGCTTCATTTCTTATGTCACATTGCAAAGGACATTAAAATAGCAACTATTAAAATGTAAAGAAGCTATTTTCAAATTTCATGACTATATTTCACATCAATGCTGTTAATTTTTCATGGGACAAAATAGGCTCAAACTATGTGCATGTATAATCTTTCACAGTTTCAAATTAAAAATAAATGCGATATGCTCTATTCTGTATCTTCATAACAACACACAGGTCTTTGTGGGCTTTCTTTGTATAGGTACTGCCTTTTCAGACACGATTGTTTCTGGACTAACTTCTTTTATCTTCAAATGGTGTTCAATATTATGTTCTACCTCATCAGTTGAGGACATTGCCACTTGTGCAGGACTACTTTTTGTCACTTCGTCGATCTGTTCCATGAATAAAATGAAGAAAAAGAAATAAACTAAAGTATTTTTAAAATGTTCTTTTACGAGATTTGTTTTATCTTATCATATTTTCAAACGAGTAATACAAAATATGAATACGAAAACGCGTTTAATATGATGCACAAAGTGTGTGATAAACACTAGCATTTTGAATGATATTGCTTGGTTCGTTAGGAAAATAGAGTTTACCCTATCGACTGTCACCGGTTTTTGACCAAAGATTGCAGCTCCTTTTACCACAACTAAATTTCCATCTTCAGGAATAATTACGTGATGTGTGGGAAACGATTTCTTTATGATGTCTTGAAATATGGCCGATTTTGAAAACAATCCAACGAGTATGATGTTAGCAATGTTTAGCAGCCCTGACTCTGTCATAGCTTGGCTTACAAGTTGAACCATATTTGTACCAGCTTCTGAAAACAAACTTTGAAAAATCTCTGGCATGATTCTACATTTACTGCCAAAGAAGGAAATTTTGTTTGCGAATTTTGTTTTTAGTAGAGCCTGATTCAAATTGTTTCCCGTGGTCTCTTCAAAGGCAACAATTAGAGATGCAGGGATTTGAATGTTCACTGGTTTTTCTTCCTTAGAGTTCATTGTCATTTTTCGACGTAGGTCATGCACTATCCCAATATACTCTGAACGATGGTTCATATAGAAATCGTCAAAGACCGACTCTCCAACGATCTGATTCATCATATCCTCAAAGTCCTGTTGTACCTGACATAAGCCATGCTCGTTTGAGAAAGTATGGTAAAGAATTTTGATGGAATCATTTTTTCCAGCCTCCAAAATGGAAATACTGATGTTATCATCTGAAATACATAATCATAATCAAAATAAAAACGGAATTGTTTTACCATGACATCAATTGTTTCGAGTTTTCTAAAGAGTTACCTTCACAGTCTAATACAACGCTCTGTTTGCCTTTAGAAAACATATCCACGTCTCTGCCGGAAATAGATTTAAACAAACGATTGTATTCTCTGCAGTAATAAAAGACAGACGCAGCTTCTGGGATGATAATGACTTCATTTAATCCCGCCTGCAAGGACAGAATAATGATATATTTAATCGCCTGTTATTTAAGTTATCAATGTCAAATTAAACGGTTTTTAAAAAAGATTTTCCTACATTTTTAGCAGAATTTAGTAGAAAGCTGTAGGCATCCTCAGTTGAACCTGTTGGTACTGTTAAGACACACATTATTCCCGATTTTTCGTGGGGTGAAACTGTTTTCCATAAGTAGGAAATTATTTTAGACATCAAGTCCCCTGATGCTACTCTGACGCCATTTTCTGCTGTTACTGTAACAGGGACCTATAATGTAAAACATAACTTATCCGCGGGTAAACAGCTTATATCGAGTTTAGAAAACTCTGTTAAATTGTCACCCCTTCCTAGATTATCTAACTCAATATACACTATACATTGATTGAGCACATTATTTGCCTAGGTTGTAATTTCTTACTTTTGTTCCATTACAAAAGAGTCCATGTATGAAGTCAGAAAACACCAGCAAGTCTTTGCTATTAGCTTCCTGTACAAGTTCTTCTGCTTTAAATCCAAATGCCTTCAATTCCTTACGAAGATTACACACTGCCACAGTCGGCGTTTCCACTGACATGTGTCCCGAGGAGGGACTACACCACTGTCCACAAACAAACGCTGGGTCTATCAATGAACCGTTATTCCATGCATATGTAGTATAGTTCGTACCGATGCTAATTCCCACAATTCTTTTTGCCATTTTGATTCAGTAATTCGATTTCAGATATATCCATTCATTAGAGACAAAATAGCCAGTAATCATTGTATGCATAAAAGAAACCCGGAGGCAATCACCATGACCGATACGTGCGATATTTTAATGGAATCATATTAGAGGTGAAATAAAGAACTTTACTATTACTGAATCACCCATGTCATTTGGACGGATTCTTCACAAACATATAAAACGAAAGTAGGTCTACTTGTACGCATGCGTTATTTTGTTCTGAATGGTGTAGTAAATGGGTACACCAATTATTGACTTAAGTAAGAAATCAATTAGCACACAGATCTATTGAATTTGAAACCTTTTCATTTAAAATCCCCAATACTACGAATATTGAGTCTTAGTATTTGATCTGTTAGGTGGAGTTATCGACCTGAGGGACAGGTACGTAGATAAGGTAGTTAAATAAATATTGCACCGATCCGATTTAGATATCCACACTTTTATAAGCAAACGTCGTTGTTGGTCATGAAAATTTTTATGTAAACATTCATATGTTAGTTAAGCTATAACAAAGGGCTTCCAGCCATAATGCATATTCTACAGTTATACACGTAGCATTCTTGTGTATGGTGTGGGGATTTTCAACTAAAGATTGACTTTCTGCATATGCAGTGTGTTAGCAATCATGACCTCGCAATGTGCCTTCAAACATTAGTTACTTACTACCAAGTAAAAATAACTTTATTTATCATAGCAATGCATGATTTAAATAATTCAAAGAAAAATTCGAAATAGAAGTTTTTAAAAACCAATTAAGGATTTTGCTGAAGAGATTTTATAAAGTGGGGTCCTCTGGTACAGTAGGTGTTGATATGATAAAGAACCACCACTATTACAGCCTTGAGCGCCATTTATGATGGTGTCCGTCACTATATAGAAAGGAATGTCAGACATTTCGGCCCAAAGACATTTCGCACCATTGACATTTCGGCCCACTGACACTTCGGCCCAAAAAATTGGACACTTCGGCCCAAAAAATTGGACACTTCGGCCCAAAGACATTTCGGCCCAAGACACTTCGGCCCTCATTTTTTTGGTATGAGACACTTCGGCCCATATTTTTCATTTTGCTAACATCACCCATATTATTGCGTTTCCACAACATTATAGTAAATTGACACTTCGGTCCAGTGACATTTCGGCCCAACGGCATTTCGGCCCAATGACATTTCGACCCAATGTTTAATAATCACATTCATGGGTCAATTCCTTTGGTTTTTATATTTCGTCACTTCGATCCAGACGTTTCGGCCCAAATTTTTGAGACACTTCGGCCCAATTGTTTTTTAAACTGAGACATGTCGGCCCATTATACGTTTTATTATTCTGCTTTATATATCACACATATTTCTTTTTAAAACAACATCATAGTATATTAACATTTCGGCCCATTTTTCAAAAAGACGATCACTGACACATAATTAAATAGTTTCTAGTGTTTGGCAAAAACCATCTATATGTAAACAAAAACAAGACACGGGCCTTGTTTACGTAATGATGAATTTTGAGCATGGTATCTTGCTTGTAACTCAACAGCTACATTAAATTCTAACTTTGGCTGACCATTAAAAATATTTTAGTTAAACATTGTAAACATAGAAATGGAAAAATAGGGTTTGAAAATTTTCAGTTCAAGTCGTGCCCATGCCCTTTTAACAAACGATTCACTGCTAACAACACACTCATTGGATACCTCGCTATTTGCTGGGGTGTACACTATTTTATTATTTTCTCTCTGGGACTTGGGCGTTATTTGACACCTTCGTTGTTCCCAATCTTTATTTTATCCATTCATACATACATACATACATACTGAATGAGACTCACTTACAAAACTAATATATATCATAAGACATCATCCAGGGAAGTAATCTCCCTTGTCAAATTTATAAAGTTATATAAAACCTTTGACAGTTTGTCATCTCTCTGTAATAATAGTTTTGCCCAGTAACCCAACATTCTGGTTTTGAATATTTTTAGGTATATAAATAACTTGTCATCGAGTTCTTGACCTATTACAGACAGTCCAGTAATATTTTTGTCAATGAAAAACTTTTCTAAATCGTTCAAATAAATGACAAAAAGAAACGGATACAAAATAATATTTCCCATTAATCACTCGTTTGGTAAATATAATATAATATAATATTGAATATTTTCACATATGAACTTACTAGTTTATCAATTTTCAAAAGCAGTTTTGACTTCGTCGTCAGTAAGTTTTGTATTTATAATATCATCAACATGTTCACGTTCCTTTACACCAACATGCGGGAACTCCCCTCCACCATAATCGGCTTCATTCAGATCTCTAAGGTATATAAAAAGAGTATTTATATCTATTTATTCCTACACTTTGTCTTCTGATTACCATTGATTAATTTCCAAAATTCTCTTGGATTATAGCTTTTTAATTTATCAATGTTTTCCTTCATTTCGTTCCTTTGTTCCCTTATGGATTTATTCATTTTTAAAAATATATATATTTTCTAGTATATAATGATAACATTATGTCATTAGTTGTTAGGATCCTGACCACTATATTGCAACTTTATGATAGTGGATGTTGTATCATTAATGGTTACTACATTATTTCTTCATATATACCAAATAATATTGTTGTTCTGTCAAAAGATAAAGATATTCCAAACTTGTATAAAAGCCACTCTTCAATATCATTCCAAATCTCCTTTACTAATAATATTATTACTAATTCAGCAAATAGATGTTCCATTGATTCAGTTTCATTATTGCAGAAACAACATGGTGGGGATTCTTTAATCTTAAGTTCATATAGATATGAATTTGTGAGAACTATTCTGTGTAAAATTTGGAACTGTAACCAATATAATGAAGAATTAAAAACAAATTATATAAAATCCAAAGGAATTGACCCATGAATGTCATTATTTAACATTTGGGCCGAAATGTCACTGGACCGAAGTGTCAATTTACTATAATGTTGTGGACACGCAATAATAATGGGTGATGTTAGCAAAATGAAAAATATGGGCCGAAGTGTCTCATACCAAACAAATGAGGGCCGAAGTGTCTCAAAAATTTGGGCCGAAGTGTCCAATTTTTTTGGGCCGAAACGTCCGACTACCATAGAAAGATAGTTAACTGGTGCGACAATTTTTGCATGGTTAAGTTTCACTGTGAACCATCAAATGTCAATACGTTAATAGTAAATACATATACACTCATATTCTAGCGACAATGACAAGTCATCTTAAAGATAAAATCTTCTGCATTTTCAATCTAAATACTTGGATTTTTTTGCAAAAACAACAGTCTTGATGGGAGCGAAGTGTAACGTGAAGAACGAAAAGGAGAGAGAGAGAGAGAGAGAGAGAGAGAGAGAGAAGGTGTGTGTATGTGTGTGTTTGTAAGCCCTGTCAATTGAACCAGTGAATAAGTGTAAATCAACACGGGGTCGGCCAAAGGAACACGGAAATGGTGGTGTTCAGTTGGATTTTTATAAAAATCAGCATAAAATCATTAAATAGGTCATCTACCATCAAAATCCCGAAGTGTTTACTTAACAGGATTTATGAGATGTGTGTAACATGTAACAAGTGTGTAAAGATTTAACACTCGTCCATCTTTTTTCCTTGCGAGCATGGCTTACACACTTTCGAAGTGCGCATGCTCTGTTTTAAATGACGTCATTTGTGATATCATCATAATGGAGATGTTGGCCCATCTGAGGTAAGTAAACACGGTTGAAAGAATTTTTTTGCATATTATCAATGGGTTTTTTATTACATAGACTGATTAAATGGTGTTTCATACCGATCGTGTTATGTACAAGCGACAGAGTGCCCGAGTTACTGAAAATTTCGATGATAAAAGTGATAAATCTGCGTGAACTGTTTGGGGTTTTTTTCTTTTTGAAATATAATCTATGCAGTTAATGTACTCTGTATACTAAGAATTCATATTTGGATAGAATTTCACAAAAAGATTTGCGCCAGGTCCTTAGGAATCAACCCCCCTACGTATACCCCCCCCCCCCCCCCAACCCACCCACCCCCACACGGCACATTTTTTGGATGATTGGAACGTATACCCCTTTACATCTGTCTCCCTACTTTGAAGTTTTTTCCAACGCCATGACATAAATAATAAATAGATAAATAAATAAAAATGCAAAAATAAAAAAGAAAGATGTATATGTATTCGGATTGGCATGTTCCACTTTGTCCGGGTTGAAATCCCTGAGGATGCAAATGTACATTACGCCGCACTGCTTGCAGTACGTACATGGTACAGGCGTACCGCATAGGTATGTAACTACTAAGACTATAAACCAAACAGAATATGATATGTAAAACTATTACTCTGAATGCATTTTACTTGTTTACAATGTAGCCTGTCGGGCTGTGGTGTCACACGCGTGGTTTACATGTGCACTTTAGGTGGCAGTGGAGGAAATTCGAACGATGTATGGATTATTGTCTCCTGGTAACTTTGGCAGTTACCTTTTGCTTTCAATCTACTTTTTAAGAATAATTCAACCCTCGCTAATCATTTCCAAGCTGCATTTCGATCTTGGAAGAATGATCTTCAGCTACAATACAAAATTAAGGGATGATGTTGTGTACTGAGTTTTTCTTGATTGTTTACATCTGTGATTGTTTATGTGATGTATAAACTGATCAAGCTGTACAGTGTCATGACATATAGTGGCATAGCTTCCATTTATATGCTTGCGTATCATTTTGTCAGAAGAAGAAATTTCTAAAATTAAGATTTTTAACATGTATATGATTATATGTGTTTGTTTGATTTTAGTATAATACCTGTAGAGAATATTTCAGTAATATGAAGTGCGACACATTTAGACGCATGCATGTGGTGTTTAAAGGTCTCATCTGAAAGACCAGCAACTTTCTCTTTTGAATGCTAAATATGACGATGGAGCATTCACCTCACTACCTACATTTACACCCTAAATAAAGTACATTAGCATGGCTCGAAACCATGATTTCTTCATCATGAAGCAAATGCTCTGTTACCACTGAGCTACCAATTTTTTAACATGAATTCATAGCTAAAAATTTTAAAAATTTATAACTAATTTTTTGGTTAATTCCATAAATATTATTCCTCTCTCTAAAAACAATTCTGGGTAACCCCCTGCCTTTGGGGATATAAGCACATCATTTCTTTCAGAATGGGACAATGTCAGGAGAGCTTTTGTTATTTGTTATACTCTTAGTGTTGATGGCATCTATGAACAACAGGATAATGTTTTTAGATTATTATTTCTGATATCATATTTGTAAATTGTTTATGAGGGGTTGTTAAAGTTTGTGGACAAAAGGACACACTTATTAAAAATTCAAAGTTATGATAAGTAAAAAATATAGGAGATGTGTAACAAGATTGTAGATTTGAACATTTTAATTTTAATTAATTTTTATAAGTATTGATTTCAGATACATGTATGACATTGCATACTTGATCGGGGAGGGGGGCTACAGTTAGATAAACTACAGTTGTACATGGAACTCATTAAATCACTTCTTTTTCTTTCAGTGGTCTTCAACTTTTAATCTCCATGAAGGAAATGTAATTAAAAGATGAATAAAGTATCCCTAAGAATACCAGAAGAAAGGCTATGTGTTGAGAAAAACAGCCCTTCCTCAGTACCTCAGAACTAGATGATAGCCCTTGTTACTTTATGCTGAATATGACACAGTATAGAAGATCTGATCCTGAAGAAGTTACACCATTGATACACTTGCCAACTGCCAAAACTACTTTCTGATAGTATGACGAGATTAGAAGATATCATGGTGTAGTCATGACACAAACTGCAAATCAAAGATTGTCTTCCCCAGAGGATGAACAGAGTGCTTCACATGGATAACATTTCCTTTTCGAGTTTTGAAATTAGTAAGTATACAAAATATTTTAGGCCACATAGTCATAAAATTATTTTTTAGATTTCCATCCTTGCTTGGAAAAAAATGGGGCAGGTGGTGTATTTTTTATTTTTCAGTATATTTCCTGTTCATTATACTCTCATGTTGCTGTAGAGTGTAGATTACTTCATATTTTTTTTTACATTGTTTTCTTTGGACAGAAAATTTTCATACAGCAATATTATAATTGTTTTCAAGTGATTTTGAAGTACATTTTCATGTAACACTGAAGTTGAACATTCTTTTGCGCTTTTTTGAATAATAGTAATTTTTAGCTCACCTGAGCTGAAAGTTTAAATGAGCTTTTCCAATCCCCTGTTGTCCGTCTGTCTGTAAACTTTCACATTTCTGACTTCTTCTCAAGAACCACTGGGCCAATTTCAACCAAACTTGACAAAAAGCATCCTTTGTGAAGGGCTTTTCAAGTTTGTTCAAATAAAGGGCCACACCCCCTTTCAAAGGGAAGATATAATTACAAAATTGCAAAAATAGGGTTGGGTCATTTAAAAATTTTCTCCTAAAGAACCACTGGGCCAGAAGAGCTGAAATTTACATGAAAGCTTCCTGACATAGTGTAGATTGAAGTTTGTTCAAATCATGACCCCCATAGGTAGGATGGGGCCACAATAGGGGATTAAATATTTTACATACAAATATAAAGGGAAAATCTTTAAAAAATCATCTTCTCAAGAAACACTGGGCTAGGAAAGTACAAATTTACATAAAAACTTCCTGACATAGTGCAGATTCAGGTTTGTTAAAATCATGACCCCCTGGGGTAGAATGGGGCCATAAAAATCTTCTTCTCAAGAACCATTAGGCCAGAGCAGTTTACATAATTTACATGAAAGCTTCCTGACATACAGCTCTGTAGTGCAGATTCAAGTTTGTAAAAATAAAATTTCGAAAAGGTGTCGCTGTGTTTGGTGTAATTTTTGTTCGTTCTGCACAAACTTGCTCACTCAGCTTGACACAGCCTAGGTGTTCATATGTAAATTTTTTATTTTTCGTAACTTAAAATGTCGTGTAGCAATGGTGGCCAGATCAAATTTTCCTTCCAATGTTATAATAGGACTAGACATGGGTATCATTTTGCATACAATTTAAAGTATGTTTTTGCATATACACATTTTTCTAATGCCTGTACACATTGAATTATTAAACACCAGGCACGTCCTCCTATCCCCTTTACAAGCTATGTTTGTGTGGGGTTTTTTGGAGTTAGATTTTAGGTAGGAGAAATCATGGCCCCGTGAGTAGGTTGGGCCACAATACTTAAATAGGGATCAAAGTTTTAGAAGCGAATATGTAGAACAAATCTTTAAATATGGGCCAAGGTGAATCAGGTGAGCGATGTGGCCCATGGGCCTCTTGTTTGAATATGCAGTTTATGCAGGATCAGGATATGCCATTGCCGTATCCGCTAATTAATGAGTCATAATTACCATCATTGTACCACAAAGCAACAGTCACAGTACTGTAGTTCTTTTGCTTAACATTATTCAATTCAGTTTGCCATCATCTTCTTCTAGTCTAAGACACGCTCACTCAATAATAAAAGTTCCAAACACAGAATTGGGAAATGGCATGGTATCGGATACTTTCACATTCAATAGCATCTCTATTAATCAATTTTAACAAGGCATACATGTGCAGTCACTTGACCAAATGCATATCACACTGCAACAGTCCTTCACAACTACCACATCTTTGGGTACCCTTATAATAGAAACATGTCAAATATAACCACAACATGCCAAAATGTTAGGGTCAGTCATTGAAATGCTCTAAATGTTTGATGTACAAGCCAAATATTTGTTCTCAACTTCTTTTTTAAAAAAAAAAAAAGGGTAGAATAAAAAACAATAATTTTGAGAGGGGTGGCGTGGATCTGTAAATATGAAATTCTATGTGGCCTTAACTACCGTAAATATGAAAGCAGATCTTAGTATTTAACAATTTTGTTGATCCATAATTTATTTACAGATTTTATATGATCTTATTTTGTATAATTAAAATCTTAGATGATATATGTAGAATAATTATATCATTTAGCAAAATGTAATGATTTGTAAACTATAGATACATATACATGTAGTAAATTTTTGTAACAATTAATCCATTCAATCCAAAAATGAATTTGCATATTTTAATTGATTTTTAGCTCACCTGAACCAAAGGTTCAAGTGAGCTTTTCTGATCACATTTTGTCTGTCGTCTGTCTGTCTGTCCGTCTGTAAACTTTTCACATTTTCGACTTCTTCTCCAGAACCACTGGGCCAATTTCAACCAAACTTGGCCAAAAGCATCCTTGGGTGAAGGGCTTTCAAGTTTGTTCAAATGAAGGGCCATGTCCCTTTCAAAGGGGAGATAATCACAAAAATAGGGTGGGGTCATTTAAAAATCTTCTTCTCAAGAACCACTGGGCCAGAAGAGCTGAAATTTACCTGAAAGCTTCCTGACATATTGCAGATTCAAGTTTGTTCAAATCATGGCCCCCGGGGGTAGGATGGGGCCACAAGGGGGGATCAAAGTTTTACATACAAATATATAAGGAAAAACTTTAAAAATCTTCTTCTCAAGAACCACTAAGCCAGAAAAGCTGAGGCCAAAAATAAAAATTGATTTGTTTGATGTACTCCGACCGACCAATCAAATTTTCTCCTACCCGACCATTTTTTCCAGCAATTTAAAACTTTTGGGGGGGGGGGGGGGGGGGGTCCCTTGAAAAATAGAAAATTCTCCTTATTCTAAAAGAAAATATTACAAATTTTCATGACATTAAAAAAAAACCAAAAAAAAAGAAACCCTACCTACCGACCCACCTTGAAAAATGTGAGTAGGAGTACATCAAACAAAAATATTTTTAATGATGGCCTGAGATTTACATGAAAGCTTCTTGACATAATGCAGATTCAAGTTTGTTCAAATCATGGGCCCCGGGGGTTGGATGGGGCCACAATAGGGGATCAAAGTTTTACATACAAATATATATGAAAAATCTTTAAACATCTTCTTCTCAAGAACCACTGAGCCAGAAAAACTGATTTTTACATTGAAAACTTTCTGACATAGTGCAGATTCAAGTTTGTTCAAATCATGACCCCCGGGGGTAGGATGGGGCCACAATTGGGGGGGGGGGGATCCCATCAGTAAGCACGCCCCCTACTTCCGGTGTAATGGCAGTAACTGCAAAAATGAAGGCCATTGTGTACAATACTTCATTATCATTTAATGTTGTTCACGTTCTTCTGACCCAGGGATCGAATATTTTCCTACAATTTACAGTGGATCAAAGAGAATTGTTTTATAGTTTTTTTCTTCTTTATGCATATATGACCCAGTATGTCTCTGCAGAGCACAGATCTACATCTGGCATTTTCTAATGACTTAATGTTCACTATTTTTAGCGATCAATTAAGTTTTTTAAAATTAGTTTTTCAATCAAAATTAGCATAAATATAAATCTATAGCTAACCAGGGGTATGATGCATGTGACCCAAATTTGTCATTATGCAGGGGCCTATATCTATTCTACGAAGTATATTTGATGCGCATTAAAGTTTGAAAATTTTAATTCAAAATATGCATTAAAACCGCTGTTTGAACAAGGCATAAATATCATTTTAAAGTTACATATGTATGTAAGTATCTTTGCTAGATATGATGTTCAAAAAGATTAATCAGTTTTTTTAATTACTGATTAGATCACCTGAGTGGGTATAAGGATTGATAAACTAAGATTTTGAATTTTTAAAAAAGCTAACAGACAGATGAAAGAGCTTGATAAATACCATAATACAGTCCATCATAACATGGGTGCATGAAAATCAGGTTCTTGAGCAGATATTAATATATTAGGTAGAACATTGATGATACGTCTGGTATATGTAAGTTGTAACACCCTCTTCATTAATACTGTGCATTTTGACAAAATAGTATATGAAGTCCAGTGGTTCCATTGAATTTGAACATATGTTGAATAAATATATAGTTAGTAGTGGTAGGGAACAGGTATTGCTTGAGTGTGTCTACTAGATTTCTTGTTAAATAACCTTCACTTTAATTTCAGTCAAACATAATTTTGCATCAAAGAGAAAAAGTGGCTTTGACATAACCTAGAAAATACAATATTCATTAAAAAGAGCATGGCACCAGGATAGCTAGATGCCCATATTCCCAGCAAAATGAGCCAGTCCTAAAGAGAGTCCACTAGAGATGAAATAAAACTCATTAAAATGTATTGAGAAAAGGTATATATATATACAAGTTTTGATTTGCACCTTAAGAGTATATTGATAATTTGTATTTTGACAGCCTCCAACTGAAATACAATGAAAATATTGCTGCAGTACTGTAATTATGTCTCCCCTCTTTCAGGGGAGATATATTGTTTTTGTACTTTCTGTCCGTCTGCCACAAAATCTTGTGAACACTTCTCCTATATGGCTTATCGGATAGACTTGAAACTTTGTACAATGCTTCATTGCCATTTGTAGATGTGTATATTGGTGGGACGGAAGGATCCAATTATTTTCCTAAAAGTTGATAGTAGATCTAAGAGGGGTGGAGGATGTAAAATACCTTGTCAACACTTCTCCTCCTATATGGCTTATTGGATAGATTTGAAACTTTGTACAATGCTTCATTGCCATTTGTAGATGTGCATATTATCGGGACAGGAGGGTCCAATTATTTTTCTAAAAGTTAATAGTAGATCTGAGAGGTGTGGAGGATGTTAAAATAGCTTGTGAATACTTCTCCTATACGGCTTATCCGATAGACTTGAAATTTTGTAGAATACTTCAATGCCATTTGCGATGTGCATATTGCAGGGACAGATCAAAGATCCAAATGTTGTCCCTAATATAGTGGATTGTAGGGGTGGAATGTGTAAAATAGTTTGTGAACCCTTCTCCTATGTGGCTTAATTATTGGAGTTCATAATGTCTATGTTCCTGCTCATGCTTTATCTTCCATACCATGCAGTACATTAAGGGGTTGGAGGTTTCATTTGGAACACTTCCAATTTGGGGAGCTGGGGATACATTTGTTTTTCATAAAAACAATCTGAAGTTATGATATATTTGTCATAAAATGTTTATGATATCTGTATCACTTTGAATCTTTAAAAATGATAATTGATATGTGAATTAATATTTACAGTTGATCATTTGATAAACACTTACTTTGTAGAAATAGAAATTATGATTTTTATCTAATTGTACATTTCTTGCTACCTTTTACTAATCACTTCTCTAAATATTTTTGCAGATTTGTCAGAATGTTATGCATCATGATCAACAGAAAAAAACTTCACAGGTAGACCAAAGCTGACATGGGATGAGATCCTAAAACGAGACCTAGAGTTTAGAGGATTGGATAGGATCAATCCACTGGGTCGCCAAGTGTGGAAGTACAAACTCCAACCTCGACAGGACAGCCAGGCCTCACCCTTGCAAAAATAGTAATTTGGCCTGGATAGTCAAAATGAGTGATGATGATGATATCAAGGTCTGACACTGTAAGCTCAGTAAGGGTAGATGCTGGCAATGGAGCTGTTAAGCAATACAACAAACAGGTTTAACATTGAACATGTTTATATACTTTTTTAGCTCACCTGAGCCAAAGGCTCAAATGAGCTTTTCTGATCACCTTTGCCTGTCGTCTGTCTCTCTGTAAACTTTTCACATTTTCATTTTCTTCTCCAGAGTGAACCACTGGGCCAGTTTCAATCAAACTTGGTATGCATCATCAATAGATAAAGGGTATGCAAAAATAGGGTGGGGTCATTTAAAAAACCTTTTCAAGAACCACTGGACCAGGAAAGTTGAATTCACATAAAAGGTTCCTGTTTTGTGCAAATCATGGTACATGTATCCAGGGGTAGGGTGAGGTCACAATCGAGGATCAAAGTTTTACATTCATATATAGTACAGATTCAAGTTTGTTAAAGGTCATGGCTCACAGGGGTAGAGTGGGGTCACAATAGGGGATCTAAGTTTTATATGTGAAATATATACAAGGAAAATCTTTTAAAATCTTCTCCTAAAAAACTAGATGCAGAACTAAACCCAAAATCGTAGCTCTTTGAGAAGATATTGGGGCAAGTCAGAGCGCTAGAGCTTCAGATGAACCCCTTATTAAAAATCTTCAATTTACGGCACAGAAAAAAAGTGCATGGTTAAGTCCCTCTATCACTGCATTCCTGCATCGCTGTCTCATGAATTTAATATTAAATAATTCCTAACATATTTTCCCACTATACTTGTTTCCAAGCATACTTTCAAATATTCCTTAAACCCACATATAACCTAAAAACTCACAGCTTCAAGTGATTTTCTTTGTTGATGTAGCCATGTTAGGTATACGTAGCCAGTCAATTTGAACCCCAGTTCATTTCCATACTCGTACTCATTTTGAAACATAATGTCTGTGTGAACTAATATCCCCACAAATATTTTTAGTGAAATATTTTGGATGAAATTATCCCAGTTGGGTTAAATACTTATTATTCAAAAACTGTAGTTTTTGAATATTGAACTAATCTCACAGCTTTCTTAAGTTTGGTCCCCATCCACTCTAGTCTGTTTTTACGCTTAACTATTGAAATGGAGTGTAAGGGATCAGACTAGGCTTTAATAGCATTATCAATTTTCAAAAGCTTTAGAAAAATTATACAATTTTAGGTCACTTGAGTAAACTCAGATGACATATTGCTATTGGTCTGCGTCCGTTGTAGTCCGTCGATGTTAACAATTGAATATTTTTAACTAAATTCTATAACTGAAAGGTGAAGATAATGAACAGCGATCAATCTACGATTCAAATAACAGAATTCTTTTCAAATTTAGTATGAAGCACACAAATTTACATTAAACCTTCCTGACATAGTGCATATTCAAGTTTGTTAAAATCATTTCCCGGGAGGTATGGTGTGGTAACAATAGGGGATCAAAGTTTTATATACTGATATATTTAAAGGAAAAATCTTTAAAGATATCTCTTGAACTATTTAAGCTAGAGCTTTCATATCTTGTATATACAATTTTTATGGCAAAACAAATCTGACCTATTCAGTGTGTCCTAAACTACATTGTGTTTAAGGTAAAACTTATACGGTACCAATTTTGATGCACAAGATGCGCATTTCGACAAATAATGTCTCTTCAGTGGTTGGCGTAGGTTCGAATCCTGCTTGCACCGGTAAGTGAGAAAGTTTCCCAGTTTACTCTCGGAAGGTCAGTGGTCTCTTCCCAGGTACATTGTATCTGGGTTCTCTCTTCCACCAATAAAAACTGGGCACCACCAGATAACTGAAAAATTGTTGAGTGTGGCGGAAAACAACTAAAACAATCAATCATATTATGTTCTTTGACCTTGTGACTCTGAACTCTGAGTTTGACCTACTTTTAAGAAAGTATAACTTATTAAGTATATCCAGGACTATTTTAGATAGGGCTTTCATGTATTGTATATAGATTACTTATGGCAAGGTCTTTCATATCATTCCAAGACCTATGACTTCATACCTTGGTCTTATCCAGAACAGCAATATCATGCTTGTCATATCTTTGTGTTATATGATTTCATTTTAGTAATGTTGTGTTCTTTAGAGGTAGGTTTGGGTCACATTATTCATGAGAATAAAGATTGATAAAATAGCATTTAAAAATCAAAACAGCAGGGCCAAGGTGACTCAGGTGAGCGATGTGGCCCCTGGGCCTCTTGTTGATTTTGATATTTGTACAGATATCGTTTGTATGAGAAATGGAACTCTTTTTTTTTTCTTTTACAAATACATGTATTATCATATGGATCCATCTGTGTTGATTATTTAATCAAAGGACTACATTCAATGTATTAAATGCAAATTTATTGATATGTCTGTGGTTGAATTACTCATGTATGTATACATTTTTTTGGCACATGCAATTACATATATAATGTATATATATATATACTAATTGTACATATAACATCTCCTGTAATATAATAAAATATATGACTGAGAATAAAAGACCTGCTGTTTTCATTGCTACCATGGAACATTAAAAGATTAGAATAATTCAAATATCTTAATGAATTCTGTAATATATGAATTTGATATTTGTATACAATTGCCTCACTGGTGTTCAATGTGAACTTTGGTTTATCATTTCAGTTTACTCTTTATATCAAATCAAAATTTAAGACAAATAAGGAATTATTTCCGAAATTGGTTAATATGGTACATTGTAGTAAAATAATCAAGAGTTTATTCATATGAGATAGCTAAATTCCACATGGATAACCAGTGACTGATTCTTAATTGTCAACATTTTCACCAAACAGTTTAGAAATTACCCCGGTACATACTATTGGGGGATTATAAAATTCCTTAAAAAATGACATATTTTTAAATGTGATATCAAGGAGAAAAATCCCTTTAAGTATATGAATCCTATGAAGAAATTAAAAGAGAGGTGGCTATAGGTATATGCGACCCACCTGATCTTTATTTTTCTGCAACATATTCAAGTGTGTTTTTATCACTTGTATGGTGAGATTCATTTGTGGCAAGAGCTGTTATGGGGGGGTGTCCAACACGTTTAGGGAAGGGCATAATGAGTGCCAAAGGCACGAGATCTCTAAACAAAAATATCTAAGATGAAGCAAAATCGTGATTTTTGGGGGTTCTCTATCACAATTTTGTCCTCATATTTCAAGGTGAGATGATAGTCAAAATTGACATAATGTGCATGTACATATCATAAACATGTAGATATTTTTGTAACAGTATATAAAGGAACCGGGAACAAATCCTGATTCTGAAGTTATGTTATATAAACTGGTGTTATAAACCGGATTTTCAAAGAATTTATGGTTTTTGCAACGTTTGATTAAAGTTTTCTGTAAGGTCACATCTAAATTTATGTAGTTACATATATAAACAGAATGTTCATGAAAATGTTCCCTTTTAGAGTGGAATTAAGATATCGCGTAACATTTCTTTACAAAGATATCTAATTTTTATTCATGTCAAAAGTCAACAAAAAACTTAAAGTGATACAAAAAATGTATATAATTATGAATACTTGTTTTAGATCCTTTAGGCACTGTATTACAGAATTTTGATTTTATTTATCATACTTTTTGGTCGAATTACTACAGAGTCTGGCCCGTACAGCATGCATTGGCAAACGAGGGAGTCTATAATCATAGAAGTATATATATATATAATAATGATGATTGTCATAAGTTATTATTACATTAAAAGTCATCATTATGGACACTACTACCCCTCCCCCCGACCGGTCGCGGTAGCTCATTGGTAGAGCGTTCGCTTCGTAACCGGGAGGTCGTGAGTTCAAGCATCGTTCATGCGTCAAACCTAAGACGTTAAAATTGGTAGTGTTAATTGCTCCTTCGCCAAACGCTCGACATTTAGAAGTGAGAATCACGGATCTTTTAGATGTGACCTTATAAACGTATATCCCTTGTACATGTAGTAGGTGTTGGCACGATATTTCAAAGAACCCTCACTGCTACGACCCTGAACCCTATGGATACATTGGATAGGTCTAAATTCGTGGTACTCCGCTTAAAGCTGGTTACGTCTCAATATGAATAAAATATTCTCGACGGGACGTAAAATATATAATCAATCATCCAATCAATACTACCCCCCCCCCTTTATTTTTTATTTTCTTGCGGTGATAATTTCTCCGAAATGTGTGGATTCCCTGTCTATCCCATCCCTATTTCGATTTATGTCATCGTTTCACGCTTTTTTTTGTAAGCTTTAAAGATTTGGCCTTATTTATTTAGCGTGGTGAGAATGATTGTTTGGATGTTTCAGAGTGTTTGATTGCCCGTGTGTATCAGAGTGTTTAGCTGGCTGCGTGTATCAGAGTATTTAATTGGCCATGTGAGTCAGAGTGTTCATTTACACGTGTGTATCAGAGTGTTCATTTGCCCGTGTGTGCCAGAGTGTTCAATTGCCTGTGTGTAAAGGAAAGTGTTCAATTGACCGTGTGTAAAGGAATGTGTTCAATTGCCTGTGTGTAAAGGAAAGTGTTCAATTGCCTGTGTGTAAAGGAAAGTGTTCAATTGCCCGTGTGTAAAGGAAAGTGTTCAATTGCCCGTGTGTAAAGGAAAGTGTTCAATTGCCCGTGTGTAAAGGAAAGTGTTCAATTGCCTGTGTGTAAAGGAAAGTGTTCAATTGACCGTGTGTAAAGGAAAGTGTTCACTTGATAAGCAAAAATTCAAGGAGTGAATAAAACGATATTTCACACATTTCGACCGCAGCAATGTCTTCTATGTTGTTTTTAGTACCAAATAGTAAATTTTCGTACTAAAATACCAATAACTGTAGAAGTGTTCAGTTGCAGGTGGGAAGTTAAGGTGTTCATTTGACACGCGTTACACGTATGTGTGTGTGTGTGTGTGTGCGTACGTGCGTGCGTGTGTGCGTCCGTGTGTCTTTATGACTCAGATTCCTTGATAGGCTATGATAAGACGTGGAGGGCGATGGTCTGTTGTTACTCCTGTCTTGCTTGAAAATGATTTCGTTGGGAATTTGGTTTAACATCCATTTTCGCTTGAGATGTATTCTGTGGAGATAAAACGAGCATCTGTTTTCGGTTATTCTCACGAATATTCATTTCTGATGTAGTGTAGGGGTCCTATATGATAGAACCGTAATCCATTATGAATCTTACTAGTGTTACAAAGCATACAGGCAAATTGTCGACATTTTGAGGGTAGTATCCTATGTTTCCCATCAATAATTCTAATGTAGAGTCTGGTTTATTTGGGAAGTTGTTACTATGTCCCTTTCATTTGAGATATGAAATTGGTAGGCCTACATGTATATATAGGTTCCGGGACATTTGTTGATGGATGTGTAGAAGTAGTTGTTTTTCTTTTAAGCCTTAGTAATATTCCAAGATATTTAGCGCGTGCCCCATGTTGATACACATTTTTTAAGGAAGAATAGATTATATTGGAGTTGTTTGTGGTCTTCTGCATGTTTTATTTCTCTGTGTAGAAGACAAACATCCGCAAATAGCTCGAAACTGCATTCAGAGAATCAGTAACATGATATAGGAATAGGATAGGTCCTAATATTCTCCATTGTGGGATTATGGATTCTACCTCTGCTTAGCTTTGATATTCCCTACTAGTGAACTCTCATGTTCCTTTCTATTAGGAATGACGTCAACCACTTGTGTGAATTTTGCTGTTGAGTATATTGTAATGTACCGTATCGAAAGCTTCAGAGAAATCCAGAATCGCTACTCGTTTCACTAAAGTTTTCAAAGAACTGAAGCATACCATGGATTGTTACTGCTAGATACAATTCTTATACGTTGCCTGAGTGAAAGCCAGAAGTAAGTGATGTTAAGATGTTGTTCATTTTCTAATCACTTTTAATTCAAATGTCTGCATATTAAACATGCTAGTAATATACACGGTAGTGAAGTCAAAGATAAAATTGATAATTAACCGCCGAGTGGCAGTCTCCATTTTATAGGTACAGATTCTGTTACGATTTTTCCAGTCTGTTGGTAATGAGCCCGTATCTTGGAATGAGTATTGAAACATGATGCTTAACGACGACACTGGTTGTTCTGCGCATATTTGGTATGACATATCCTAGTGAAAGTAACTCTATCAAGTGTTCATGCTGTATATGTGTAAATTGGCTTGTCAAATGCTCGTCATTCATATGAATATTTCTTTATTTTTTTAATGTCATATCAGTCTCCAATGTTGCATTTATAGACTAGTATACGCTGCTATTGTATTGTAACCTTGAAATCGCCCCTAATGTGAATATGCGTTTAGAATAAGGAATTAAATCGTGTATAAACAACGACTTCGTGTAAGTGAAAGATGTGGAGTATTTCATGGTATTTTGTAGGAAACAGAGAAAGTGAACATGAATATTTATGAATCTCCCTTTGGAAAAGTACGAATTGTTCTGGTACTGATACAATAGATCATCGTTTGCGAAAAATACCCTCAAATTTGACGATGTTCAACCCTGGTTAAATATTACATGTAAAGATGCTACAAATGTTTTAACAAACCCATACATTTTTAATAAATCTAAGTACGCTTTATCTTCTACATGTAAATATTTTATATTTCAATGTTTCGGGGTCTTTCAAGTGCGCCGAAGCGATTTTATGGCAAGAACTTTAGAATGTATAAATATGGAGTCGCCTGACTGATACGTGACTGATACAATTAAAAGAAGGGTTGTCTCTGGTATATTAAATATATATACCTGATTTCAACAAACTAATGAACATAAACGTTGCAAGATGGATTTTGGCGATATAACATATTTGTGAAGTCCCATTTTATACAAACTTTACATAGTTCTGCTCATCTTAACATTGCTGTGAAGAGCTTTTATAAAAAAAAAAAAATGTATTCGTAATTTTCAGAAAGATATAACGTTACATCATTGAATCACACATAGGCGGCTTCTGTTTATTCTGCGAGATGGAGGCACAACCCTATGTAGCTCTGAAAACGATGTGTTTGTAGCAGATAAGTTAGACACGTTATTCCTGGTCGCTCTATATGCTCTTGGGCTTTGTTCAACATTCGCCATTGACTCTGTATCCTCCTCAGGTACAAGCGTCAAATGTCTACGTGGACTACACTGCTGAATAATAAATACGAATATTGTTTTATTCCAAAAGACAGTTGAAGAAGAACATCCTAAAACATATCTTGAAAAGAAGGAAAGAAGACGATGCTGAGCCGAAACTTGAAACAGTGTAATTTTCCATTGCAGAAAGCGCAAAACATATCAAACCCTAAATGTTGGATCCTCATTCAATGCTATTCACACCCCGCCCCCATTTTTATCTACTTATTTTCCTTTACCAAACGATAGCTTTTGTTTTTCAATATCCATACATATCAATTGCTGTTGGCGGGAGATTTAAACACACTTATATATGTACACAACAATATTATGGTTCTCTGTTTTTGCAAATCAAATATATTATCATGAGTAGTTTACTTACTATAGTTGCTAATGCAACTGGTTTCTGTCCAAGACAAACGGCTCCCTTAATTGCAGTCATTCTTGCTTCTTGAGGAATCAATATATTTTTGGTGGGAAAAGATGCTTTGATAATGTCTTGTAGTATCGGTGACTGCGCAAATTCTCCGATAAGGATTATATATTCTGCATCTGGGAACCTTGAAAGCAATTCCTCTTTCATGTAATTCACAATGTGTTTTGCGGCGTCAGTGAACAAACTTTGGAAAATTTCTGGAGCCATTTTGCATTTGTCGAGTTTGAATTCCATGTGTCCTTTCATAATTGTTTTCTGAACGGCTTTTTCAATGCTCTTTCCAGTCTTTCTTTTAAACTTTTCCATAAGAAAAGCCGGCATTTTTATTGTCACTTTCTGACTGTCTGATGGCGTGCAATGCATTTTCGTCTTCAGTTCTTGAAGAATATCGTGGTATTCCATGGGGTATTTATGAATGAAATAGTCCAAGAAAGATTCACTGACTAACAATGCAAATAACTCCTCAAAGTCTTTTTGAACTTGACAGCTTGCCCACACCTCTGCACTATCTTTGTAAATTATACTAATCTCTTCATTGGAATGTTTTAAAACCGAAACGTTGGTATTGTCATCTAGAAACGAATGGAATCATAGATAAATATAATGCTTAATAAAAATGTGTAATCATTTACATTTTGACGTTCTAACAAGACGACCATTGTAATGCAGTTAATTGTATATCTACCCTCGCATTCTACAAAGATGTACGATATTTCTTTATTTTCCAGTGGTTGTGGTAGACCTGGTAATGGATTTTGCACACAAAAACACAACGCTGCCGCGGCCTCCTCAGCAATGGTTATGCTGTCTGATGGAACGCCAGCCTGAAATAAACATCAATTAAACATATCGTTACATGTGATTGCTTTTGCTAGGCACTTTCCAAGACAGAATGTTGAAATATATAATTTCTCTCATATAAATCTTTAGGTAATATATGCGGTATATGAACAATGAACTCAATGTGCGTGACATAAAAGTTATTCGCTGTTTGCTCATTCAATAAAAGAAATTACTTTTTCAGCAGCTTTTTTGATGAATTCTTTTGCATCGTCGCATGAACAAGTTGGCACTGTCAGAACATACTTGAATGTAATGGGTACTTCATGCAAATTTGTGCACAATGTGGATTTTATGTGACTATCCATGTACGCTAAAACTGCTGACACAACATCAACAGATTTCATTTCCTTCCCATTTACTGCTTTCAAGTATACTGGAACCTACAAAAATATATATCATAGAAAACGCAATAGATTTATTACATATATATTTGTATATGCTAAGAAAAGACAGTATCATCAACTAATCACTAGAATGTCACTCCCGAGGTCAAAGAAAAGAGAACTTCTCTCGAACCATCTGGAAACAAAAAATGGACATACAGCTAGATTATGCATCATCGACTATTTCTCAATAACCAAAAGGCCTAAAAACAGAAAAAGGGTGAGATGAAGAGGTACGGTGAATCCTTAAATTATCTTCCACTATGATAAATTTTAATTGTGATTAATTATATAGCGCCCTATCAACATTAGTTTTCTAAAGCGCTTTACAAATATGAGAGAAAAGATAATATAAAATCGATATGCACATACATGTACATGTGAATAACAAATCATAGTGTTAGAATTAAAATGGATAATTAGTATTATTAATATATAGCGCCTTATGTAATGATATAATTACCCTACTAACATATAAAACACTTTAGAACACCCTTAGGAATAATTAGATACATAGAAAGGACATAAGTATAATAACAAACTACAGTTCGAATAACAACTGATGGGGGTTTTTGCAACAAAACAAAAACGTAAAAGCACTATAAGAGCTGTAATATAAGAGTACTAAGTATGAAAGTTGAAGATAACGAACACTGATCAATATCATAACTCCTATTTAAGCAATGCAAAATAAATAGTTGGGCAAACACGGACCCCTGGACACACCAGAGTTGGGATCAGGTGTCTAGGAGGAGTAAGCATCCCCTGTCGACCGGTCATATCCGCCGTGAGCCCTATATCCTGATCATGTAAACGTAGTTATCCGTAGTCAAAATCAGTGTGTCAAGAACGGTCTAACAATCGGTATGAAACGCGTCAGACAGCATTTTACCCAATGATAGATTGTATTGGCAAACTAGATCGTTATAACGACCATAGAAGTTGCGAAATGCTGCCTATAATCGAGACTGTTGAAACCCCTGTACCATCAACTTGTTTGTTAGTAGCTTGCCTCAATTTAAAACTCACCATACGCAGAACATGCTCTTGCGTATCGAATAAGTTGAGAGATATAAACACCAATCGCAGGTGATAATGGAATATTCCAAAATAGATATGGGAAGTTGACGATAGAAGCTGAAATCATCCTGTTTGTCAAACAGTTGAGTTGTCAGTTTGCTGTTAATGTCTACTTTCAATAAAATATCTAACTATGAAGCAGAAGTGGACGACTCTGTGGTGTCTTTTATTTCGAGCTCATGGGGATATATCGAATCGACATATGAATGAAAGTTATTATTGTTAATAGACAAAACGTCATCGATCTATAGTGTTTAACGTCCCGTTCGAGAAATTTTACTTTTATGTAGATATCACCATTGCCGGTAAAGGGGTGCATAATTTAGTTTTATGTTCGGCGTTTACGTCCTTTGAGCTGGGGAGGGATCTTTATCTTGCCATACCCGCTGTGACACTGGTCCTCAGTTTTTGCGGTCTCTTCCGAAGACTGCCCCATTTAGTCGCCTATTACGACAAGCAAGGGGTACTGGGGACCTGTTCTAACCTGGATCTCCACGGACTGAATAAATGTTTAACGTAAAGTGTGAAAATAATGGAAGACTACAGTTTCGTGTATACTCTGTTAAGCTGAATTTGTTTGAATTATACCATGTTTCCACTGCATTCATATCCGATTATCTCCTATGATACAAAAACCTATACATTTATTTCTTTGTAGATCAAATTGTTTCTGCTTATAAAGCATATATTAAAAACAATTTCTAACGCTCACATTAAGAAATACGTACAGGAAGATATTTTGAAGCAACTTTTACTAACATAACATTTAGTCGTTTTTAATTTCCTTTACGTCTCTTCGAGATTAAATTTTTATGAATACTGAAACGTCACCAGCTATAGGTAAATGACCACACATTTTAAGCAACTGAAAAACGCACAAGGAAATTTATTGTGTCAACGCCTACAGTAACAATATACCTCGGTTTTTAAGGTTTCATCCCAAAGACCCGTAACTCTCACTTTTAAATGCCGATGGTTTAGCGATAGAGCGGCCACTGCATATATTTATTAATTATAGGCACGAGTGACTTTTGCATCAACGATCTCTCGGTCAAGAGGCGAGGATTCTATCCACTGAGCCACGGTAACCGCCAGATGTAGATATTACTGTATAACGGGGTTTTTTTTTGCGTGTCACAAATTTTGCGAAACACTGTCATTTTATATTTTGCGCAGTTCTTTGTTTGCGATTCTCCAAGTTACAAGTTAATTGACAGTTGACACATTTCAATGTTGTACAGAACAAACATTACTGTTACACGTATTGTCACTCAACAAGTTAACAGGTGTGTGTATAGAGTGATAAAGCCTGATCACTGTCTAAGATAATTAGTACTACATCCGAGGTAATGAGTTTCTATTCACCGCGTTCTTCTTATCTTGTAAGATATGGTACATAATCGGTATAAATTTTACGCGATTTTAATTGTTTGCGATTCAAAAACCCGTTATACAGTAGATTATGAATAGGTGTTTAGTTTCCTATTATTGTTATGCCCGCCTCTTCCAAACGAAGACATTGTTTTTGCACTCTCTGTCCGTTTGTCAGTCCGTCTGTCTGTCACAAAATCTTGTCAACACTTCTCCTATATGGCTTATCGCATGGACTTGAAACTTGTAGATTGCTTCACTGCCATTTGTAGATGTGCATATTGTTGAGGCGTGATGTTCATATTATTTTCCTAAACAGTTATAGTGGATCTAAGAGGGGTGATGGACGTGAAATAACTTGAGAACACTTCTCCTCCTATATGGCTTATCGGATAGACTAGAAACTTTTTTCATGTACAAGGGTCTGTTCACTTTCGTACAGGTACTTCGGCATAACAGTCATTAGTTTTGTATCATACGCAACAATGACATTGGTCACGTCGATGTTCAGTCTCTTCTCTGGCTTTTACCTCAATGCACAAAGTGCAGTTTATAATGTATATGCTCCAGCTCATGCTTTCTCCTCCATACCATACTGTACATTAAGGAAAGGAGAGTGTAATTTGGAAAATCTTCAATTTGGAGAGCTGGAGAGACATTTGTTTATAACAAAAAACAAGCTATAATTGATTATAGATCTTATGCTTCTGGAGTGTATTAATCTATATTGCAAGTCTACTCACCTTATCGCTCACACATAGTAGATCCCAAACAAAATCACGAAAAAGAAGAAAAGTGTTGCTTTCACCCAAATGGAAATTTTGATATTCCGCTTCAAATCCAAACGCTTGAAACTTTCCCTTGTCTGTAAACAATGCCACTGTTGGTGTTACTAACGACAGAGAACTGGTAGCGTGCTTATTGAACGGGACAGTGAAAATGCCCTCTGTTTTACCATCCTTCAACATGTATGTGTTTGTACTGTAATTTGTTCCAAGTTTTATTCCAACGATGATTTCGATATTTCCAGACATGATTGATCTTCCTCGTGAACGTTCTTAGGAATTTAAAGATGCACTAGGATTACTTCATCACTCGGTGACAATTGTTTGACATGCGTTCATTGCCATTATTTGGATACTCCAACCTCGCAACTCATTTTGCTGAAAAGACAAATATAATGTACATGAATGTCATTCCAGATTCTTGTATTGTGTTCTTAATAAAATACATTTAACCGTATGGAATCTAGATTATTCATTTATACATGGCTACATGACAACATATTCACATCTGCAACGTTAAAGTTGTATGGTCCGAATTTCGACAATCTTTTCCACCTTCTAAAACGCTGTTAAATCATCGCACGTACGTATTCATGGAGCTGTACGACATACATGTGTCATACATTATTTACCTGATTTAGACCGAATTATATGATTTTAAATCGATTTTTGTGGGCAAACAACTGTCACTCGGCAATTTCAAGTGAAAAGTTGCGTGTTCAGTTCAGACTTTCATATCATCGGTAGTCTTATCTGTGTAAAGCTGTGTATTTCGTTACATCAGTACCTTACACATAAGTTTGAAAGAAATACAATCATCAAATACCTCTAAATAACTCGTTGTTGTACGCTCTGTCAGTCTCAAAGTTAGACAGTTGCGTTATATGGAAAGAGGTAAGAGCGTTCGCCCTGCATGCGGAAGACCGGGGTTCGAATCACGGCCGCGACAGACCTAAGTCGTTAAAACAGGTAGTGACAGTTCCGTTGCCAAACGCTCGGCTTCAGATGTGAATGTCACGGGTCCTCGGGGATGACCTTATAAACGGATGTCCCGTGTCACAGCAGGTGTGGCACGCTAAAGAACCCCCACTGCTCAATGGCCGTAAGCGCCGAACATAGGCCTAAATTTGAAGCCCTTCACTGGTCTTGGTGACGTCTCCATATGAGTGAAAAATTCTCGAGCGAGACGTTAAGCAAGATACAATCAATCAATCAATCATCATGATGGGATTTCCCCAGACTGACGTGCGTGGGGCTATTTATATACGCCTCACAGAAAAAATATGCTAAGCATACACACTATATTTACGTTTTAAATAATCTCCTCACTGATTTCCTTTACATGCAAACGTTTACAAGCATATACTGTAAGTTGGTTTAATTCCACGTTGTTAACATTTCACGATTTGTTACAAGGGTACCAATCGCGATGGTTTTATTTTCACGCTATAGGATTATCTACCGCTCAGTCTCTGTGATATCTCCACTGTGTCACTGAAATGACCCTCAGGCTGCGGCTAGTAGTATCAACTGCTGAGTAAAATTCACAAGAAACTTACGTTTTACGTGGTCATTTAATGAGTTCATTTTCAAGGTAGCCTTTGGAGAGTTAACATGACTATTTTAAACTGGGTGAAAAACGGAAAGCTTGCAATAAAACCCCCAAATTCTATGTATCAACACGTACAAAATACAATGCCATGAAAACACATTTAAATCATCTATTTTGAACAATTTAATAAATGAAATAAGATTAATTATCTTCTCAATTATCATTAGGTGCTAAGTAAGCGCCAATTAAAGGTGTCGACGACAAGCGTCCCTGCTGCGTGTACGGACAACCTGCAGCCTCTTGATATTCAGATTAACGGACGATTTAAAACGCGTTTAAATCCGAATTCCAGACATATTATGCAAACGAAATCAAAACTTCTCTAGAAAAAGGTGTCGACTTTGAGGCTGTCGAAATAAAACCGATCCACGCTAAATGGCTTGTGAGAGCCATTGATATACTGGGTCAAGACAAGAAAGTAATAACAAGCCGGTATATAATTCACTGTGACCTGCAGTGTAAACGCAATTAAGAGTATACAAGTACATGTATACTAAAATGTCATATTGTGTGAATGCATTCATATGTTAAATGATGTAACTATTCAATACTTTTTCCCCAGCTGATCATAGTATCCCGTTCACAAAAATAAAACCGAGTTATCTCTCTTGTTTTTTTTAATTATAGCCGAATTCTAATATTTTTACTTCATTATTCACTATGGGTTTAATTTCGCGAAGAAAAGATAAATCGTGAACATAGTGAAATTAAAACCATCGTGATTATTTCCCAATCTACAGTAACCAAGGGAAAGTTAATAACTTTGAAAAACTAATTAATCTTCTTAAAGTAATTATGTACAATTCATCTCTTAAAATGGGTATCATTTGTTACATGTAAGTTGCATGCAGCTGATGAAAACAAACTACTGTGAGCATAGCATATGTTTTGTTCCCAGATTTACATCATTGCATTAGGTATTTTGTTGTCAGATTTATATAATTTGATTATGGCATGAAACACGGCCCCTATAATCTAGATCAAATTGTATTTCCTGATGAATTGATCAGACAAGGATGACTTAATTCTGAAGTTAAAGGTCAAAGCTACAAATGGTCCATATCCATTAGGCCCAACAGGTTGCGGATGCTCAGTGGTAGAGCTTTCGCTTCGTAACCGGTCGTGAGTTCAAGCTCCGCTCGTGCCATGGCCGCGTCAAACCTAATACGTAAATATAGGTATATGTAGTGATTGCTCCTTCGCCAAACGCTCTGTATTTAGAGGTGAGAATCGTGGCTCACGTTAGAGAGCCCTTAATGCTAAAGCCCTGCGCGGGAAGCACTTCACCTACAATTGGTGGCATCTCAATATGGGTGGAACGTAAAACAAACAACCATTGATTAGGTCTATATATCATTTATTTACAGCTCTACCAATAAGACCTACTATAAAGTATGTCCTAGTCTCAAGATTTAAAACCTGTTTTAAACCAGTCGTCTTTCAACTTAGAATATTATGTTTGCCTATACGGTTCTCATATTGCAGTCCTTTTTTAGAGGACAGGAACTTGTGTTTAGCGAAAACGTTGCGAGTTACGGAAGCGTATTAGTTTTTACTTTTTATTTTTTCATATTTTACACTTTAATCTGTAAAATTTACACTTTAATCTGTAAAATTTACACTTTAATCTGTAAAATTACACTTTCTTTCTGTATAATTTACACTTTAATCTGTAAGATTTACGTTTATCTGTATAATATCACTTGGTTGCCGAGAAAATATCCACAATGTGGGCACTCTCTCTCTCTCTCTCTCTCTCTCTCTCTCTCTCTCTCTCTCTCTCTCTCTCCCATCGCTTGACTCAACTAACTTGTTCAGATTACGTACGAAAGCGATTTTTAATTTTGTGCATGGGGGCAATATACTATAATAGTGTTGGTGTGGCGAGGAAGGTAAGGTATATCGATTGCATTTTTAAAAAAACAAACAAAAAAACAAGTATATAAGTAAAACTAATGGATGCTCCCCAGATTGCATCTAACCAATGAAATACTTCATATGGCGCATGACTTGCACAATGATCAATAACTAATAAAATGAAAGGTTTTAATATATATAAGTATGTGTTGAGTGACCTTTACCTTTACAAAATGACCCTGAGGAATGACCTTCGTCTGACCTTCGTGTTTGTATGATATATGATCAATAGCTGTTCAAAAACTATTAAAATAAAGAACTTTTTTCCTTATATAAGATGTATGCCCTGTTTAAAATACTCCCCAATTAAATTATATTGGTCCATTACCTAACAGTACACAGGAAATGACCATGATGTAAAACACAGTATGATTATCGTATAAGTTTTACAGATTAGAGTGTACTTTTACAGATTAAAGTGTAAATTTTACAGATTAAACTGTGAATTCTACAGATTAAAGTGTAAAATTTACAGATTAAAGTGTAAATTTTACAGATTAAAGTGTAAAATATAAAAAATAATAATAATAACAAAAAGTAAAAACTTGGCACTAGTACGCTTCCGTAGCGAGTAGACGCATACCAAAACGTCGGTACATCTTGTAGTGTATTTTTCTAATCACTTATCCATTTTATATTAATTGTGAAATAATATTCATAAACTATAGCAAAAGTACGCATTGCTAGGTTATCGCTTCCCTAATACACAACGACCAATTTATACATGGTTACTAAAGACAACCGTAAGACGATCTTATGATTGCTGTTGAAATTGATTATAACCATTATGTTTCTTTGACTCAAGACCAGCTTTCAGAATTACTGTAATGATTTTCATTTCACAGATTTCAAATAAAAGTACTTTCTTTCCTTAATATTTACTTCCGTGCTGTCGTGTACCTTCATCTATATATACCAACAGTCTATAGCAAGATTTAAAAAATCAATAGATAGTGCAGTCCTGTGCTCATTTCACCTCAAGCATATTCAATTACACAGTCAACAAAGGATTTCAAATAAGATTTAAAACAACGCATACATGACTGTACATGTAAAATTATCTATACTTAGACATAAAAAAATGTTGACAATAAACTCGGAAATACTTGCTCTATAGTTACTTGCACCTTTAATATTGTTTAATATATAAAGTGAAGTCCCTAAGCTATAATTGGAATTTACTTGATTAGTGATTATCTTGAAATTGATCGAAAACCTACTTTCTTTTTCGATAAACTATACTATTCAAAGAAAAAGAAAGTAAAGTAATGGACACGCTTTGGCGGATCTAAGCAATGCAGTTTTAAAAAGACAAATACATGTAACACAATATGAGGTACATCTGTAAATAATGGTTATGTTTATCGATGCTTGATTTTAATTTGATCTTACTGAAGAAATAAGTTTTGATCAGTATTGAATAAATGACATATGCATGTTCAGTTCATTTCATCAGTCGTGTGGACATTTTCAAAACGAAGAGGCCATGCATGTATGTGTCAGGAGTGCTGGGGCCCGTTTATAAAATAACTTACGACTAAGTCGCAAGTCTTTTAAATTGTATTACACAGTTCTTAGTTTAAATGAGGGAATTAAAACGTTTCTAAAACTTAATTTTCAACATTAATTCTTCACTATTTTACATTGGAGTGAATTATCTTACAATAAACGGGAGAATTCCAATATGTAAAGTTGGTCGTAAGTCGTTAAGTTCTTTTGTAAAATACACCCCTGAATATTAAATATAGAATAATGGCATCTATCGTCGACTTACCAGTTTCGGTGATCTTAGTGATAAACCGCGATTTTCTCATTAATCACTTGGATTAAATAAATAAATTACACTCCTAACTTTAGAGTAATTAAATTCCTTTACTTTCATTCAAAAATTCCAAATTCATTGGTACGTTAATTGAATATATTTTCTTAACAAAAAACATGTAAATTTGTGGTCCTAAAACGCTGACGTCACCTATTTCAGTGACCATTGTTAATATAGGTTTACCAAAAGTTTGTAACAGTTTAAAAAACATAAATACAGGAGGAATGTGCAACTAAACGTCAATGAATAAAATAACATTGTAGAATTCTAGACTTTTGGTATACTTTATATCAATTTGACGGTTTGCTTGAAAAAGTAATAAGTAAATGGGCTTATTTTGGGGGTGCTCCTGTTGATTTTTTGCATACTCTCCTTCTAGTAGTTCATTTTTGGGGGGAAATTGAAGACGTACTCTATATATGTTTGCAAACACTACGGCGAAATGATGACGCAATCTACACCAGGAAACGACAACACGCACACGTAAACAAAAGGTCACCGATTCTGGTCAGTCACCGAAATAGGGCAGTCGACGATACAAATATTGCTATCCAATACACGTAACTCCGGTTTTACTGTCATCTTTAAATAAATTATTGAAAGCAATAGTTCAATTTTGTCAAGCAACCAAGCTCCTTACAAATGATATTAAATTGTTAAAAATCATTTATCTTATTCTCATCAACATCCATATTCTTATCATACAAGTAAGAAGCACGAATTGAATTCATGGAAAACTTTTTTTAATAAACAATATTTTATTGAATTTTGTATGGGATTAAGCAGCGGGGTAAATCTATATTAGCCCTTTCCCTATGGACAACTAAGGATATAGGTATTCTTTTTGCTAAAAACATTGCACTTTTATTTTCATTAGACCCTTACTAGAATTCGCAAACGGTAGATTGATTGGTTGATTGAATATTGTTTAACGTCCATCTCGAGAATATTTCACTCATATGGAGACGTCACCATTGCCGGTGAAGGGTTGCAAAATTTAGGCCTATGCTCGGCGCTTATGGCCTTTGAGCAGGGAGGGATCTTTATCGTGCCACACCTGCTGTGACACAGGACCTCGGTTTTTGTGGTCTCATCCAAAGGACCGCCCCATTTAGTCGCCTCTTACGACAAGCAAGGGGTACTGAGGATCCATTTTAACCGCAAATGGTAGATGTTCGGGGGATAAACCAATAGTTGAATTGTAAAGTATGTGTATCTATTCCCCGTACAAACAACATCTCATTATGAAATGGGATTAAAGGAAACACAGGTAGAGTTTAATATTCATAAATTTAATCAACTATTTAATGTAACTAATAATATTGTGTTATCAGCATACAGTAGAACGAACATTTTAATAAGTCATTTTCTAATTTTCTCACTTGATTTAGAAAGATCTTTGACATTGTTAATGTACATATACTATTCTATCAAATGATTTGTAAATGTTATTTCCTGTATAGATCTGCATGATACTTCTATTTTGGGAACATTATGAAAATAGGACAATTTAGATTATTTCTCATTCTGTGGCATTTACAAGCATGTACATACATTACATGTAAATGCAATATAATCCAAACAATTTAAAACTACAGTGCCTTAGGATATATTCTATTTCAAATATGTATCTAGATGTAATTCTATTCAAATCTATATTAATGCCTGAAAGATTTTTAGATCACAGCTCATGAATTACGTTCTGTCAGTCAATAATGTATTGCACAAACATTTAAAATTGTTGCTTAAAAGACCTCAGTATCTTTACATGATTAATACGTATAGGAATATACAATTATTGATCAAGATAAATACAGTAAAATTTATACAGTATCATTTCTCAAATCGTATTTTCAGAGTCTTTGACTGACTCTGATCCCCTATATCAGTGGCGTAGCTTCCATTGAGGCAACCGAGGCAGCTGCCTCGGTAAAAAAAAAAACCCACCTTTTACGTTGTTAAAATGTCGATAGCTTCTGGGGGACTGCCGCCCGGTTATGACTAGATGGTATCCCTCAAAAGCAGGTGACCCACGAGTTACTTGCCCCTGATCATAGATAGAAAGATAAGTCGTACGTCGAATAATTTCGTAAAGAAATGTGTTTACGACAAAGAAGGCAAAGAAAATTGTTGGGATTTTTTTTCCTAATTAAGATTACTAATTAAACCCTAATTAGCTGAACTATTAAAAATGTAAGAAATAAATAAAGCAATGAACGCAATATGGAGAGAAATACGATTTGATAGAAAGTATACAGAGTATTATTTAATTAACATAATTAATCAAACCCTAATTCTCTCAGATGTTAAAAACAGTAAGAAATTTGATATAAAAAACTGTAAGGGGCGAGATCAACAGATTGATTTCGGATAAAAATCTAAATTCAAATAGTTAGGGGGAGGAGGGGGGGTGTTAAAACTTCTGTAAGTTTCTCTCATCCGACATCGATTACACATTAGTCGAAAAAGGAAAAAGACAAGTGACTGTTAAAACTACATGACGATATTACATTTTAATGAACATTTGATAGTTTTAATCTACACTTTCATTTGTGAATAAACAGAAGATAGGGTATACAGAGTTATTTATACTCGTTTGTTCTTACTTGTTAATCGATTATAGTTTAAACACTCATCATATCTAGTTTAGGGGGTCGTTGTGGGGGCGGATAGGGGGGGGGGGACGTAAAAACTATGTGAATTTAGTTTTTTTGTCAGACATTGAACTTTCGATCTCGCCCCTAGGAAGTAGATAAAACAGCGAATGCAACATGGAAAAAAATAATATTTAATAAGAAGTCTTATTAAAAGCAAATCTGATGATATCTAGCGGTGGTCAAAGTAACACATCTTTAGAAATTATTTTTGAAAGTACAGAAGGGTATTTTTGATCAAAAGTTAATCATAGAAATTATTTTAATTACCCCCCCCCCCCCCTCATTCAGTACACAAAATCAACTCAAAACTTTCATTCAACATTATAACTCACTAAAAAGACCATTCCTCAAAATCTGCTTTTGGATATCGAGTTAATTATTAAGACCAAACTAACTCAAGATCCAGGGCGATATAAACACCTATTTTTGAGGGATACCAGATAAGCTTTGCCACCCAGCGAAGCCTATGCTAGCCCTGCCTTTCAGGGATACCAAGTTACTTAATAAGGCTCAACTAGCCCAGGTTCCCGGGAGATCTAAACACCTACTTTTGAGGGATACCAGATAAGCTATGCCACCCAGCGAGCCCTATGCTAGACCTGCCTTTCAGGGATACCGAGTTAATTATCAAGGCTCAACTAGCCCGGGTTCCCGGGCCCTAAAGTCACCTACTTTTGAGAGATACCAGATAAGCTTTACCACCCAGCGAGCCCTATGCTAGACCTGCCTTTCAGGGATACCGAGTTAATTATCAAGGCTCAACTAGCCCGGGTAACCGGGCGATCTAAACACCTACTTTTGAGGGATACCAGATAAGTTTTACCACCCTGCGAGCCCTATGCTAGACCTGCCTTTCAGGGATACCGAGTTAATTATCAAGGCTCAACTAGCCCGGGTAACCGGGCGATCTAAACACTTACTTTTGAGGGATACCAGATAAGCTTTACCACCCAGCGAGCCCTATGCTAGACCTGCCTTTCAGGGATACCGAGTTAATTATCAAGGCTCAACTAGCCCGGGTAACCGGGCCCTAAAGTCACCTACTTTTGAGGGATACCAGATAAGCTTTACCACCCAGCGAGCCCTATGCTAGACCTGCCTTTCAGGGATACCGAGTTAATTATCAAGGCTCAACTAGCCCGGGTAACCGGGCGATCTAAACACCTACTTTTGAGGGATACCAGATAAGCTTTACCACCCTGCGAGCCCTATGCTAGACCTGCCTTTCAGGGATACCGAGTTAATTATCAAGGCTCAACTAGCCCGGGTAACCGGGCGATCTAAACACTTACTTTTGAGGGATACCAGATAAGCTTTACCACCCAGCGAGTCCTATGCTAGACCTGCCTTTCAGGGATACCGAGTTAATTATCAAGGCTCAACTAGCCCGGGTAACCAGGCCTTAAAGTCACCTACTTTTGAGGGATACCAGATAAGCTTTACCACCCAGCGAGACCTATGCTAGACCTGCCTTTCAGGGATACCAAGTTAATTATCAAGGCTCAACTAGCCCGGGTAACCGGGCGATCTAAACACCTACTTTTGAGGGATACCAGATAAGCTTTACCACCCAGCGAGACCTATGCTAGACCTGCCTTTCAGGGATACCAAGTTAATTATCAAGGCTCAACTAGCCCGGGTTCCTGTGCCCTAAAATCACCTACTTTTGAGGGATACCAGATAAGCTTTACCACCCAGCGAGCCCTATGCTAGACCTGCCTTTCAGGGATACCGAGTTAATTATCAAGGCTCAACTAGCCCGGGTTCCCGGGCCCTAAAGTCACCTACTTTTGAGGGATACCAGATAAGCTTTACCACCCAGCGAGCCCTATGCTAGACCTGCCTTTCAGGGATACCGAGTTAATTATCAAGGCTCAACTAGCCCGGGTTCCCGGGCCCTAAAGTCACCTACTTTTGAGGGATACCACATAAGCTTTACCACCCAGCGAGCCCTATGCTAGACCTGCCTTTCAGGGATACCAAGTTTATTAATAGGGCTCAACTAGCCCGGGTTCCCGGGCGATCTAAACACCTACTTTTGAGGGATACCAGATAAGATTTACCACCCAGCGAGCCCTATCCCAGACCTGCCTTTCAGGGATACTAAGTTCATTAATAGGGCTCAACTAGCCCGGGTTCCCGGGCGATCTAAACACCTACTTTTGAGGGATACCAGATAAGCTTTACCACCCAGCGAGACCTATGCTAGACCTGCCTTTCAGGGATACCGAGTTAATTATCAAGGCTCAACTAGCCCGGGTTCCCGGGCCCTAAAGTCACCTACTTTTGAGGGATACCAGATAAGCTTTACCACCCAGCGAGCCCTATGCTAGACCTGCCTTTCAGGGATACCAAGTTTATTAATAGGGCTCAACTAGCCCGGGTTCCCGGGCGATCTAAACACCTACTTTTGAGGGATACCAGATAAGATTTACCACCCAGCGAGCCCTATCCCAGACCTGCCTTTCAGGGATACTAAGTTCATTAATAGGGCTCAACTAGCCCGGGTTCCCGGGCGATCTAAACACCTACTTTTGAGGGATACCAGATAAGCTTTACCACCCAGCGAGCCCTATGCTAGACCTGCCTTTCAGGGATACCGAGTTAATTATCAAGGCTCAACTAGCCCGGGTTCCCGGGCCCTAAAGTCACCTACTTTTGAGGGATACCAGATAAGCTTTACCACCCAGAGAGCCATATGCTAGACCTGCCTTTCAGGGATACCAAGTTAATTATCAAGGCTCAACTAGCCCGGGTAACCGGGCGATCTAAACACCTACTTTTGAAGGATACCAGATAAGCTTTACCACCCAGCAAGCCCTATGCTAGACCTGCCTTTCAGGGATACGGAGTTAATTATCAAGGCTCAACTAGCCCAGGTTCCCTGGTGATTTAAACACCTACTTTTGAGGGATACCAGATAAGCTTTTCCACACAGCGAGACCTATGCTAGACCTGCCTTTCAGGTATACCAAGTTAATCATCAAGGCTCAACTAGCCCGGGTAACCGGGCGATCTAAACACCTACTTTTGAGGGATACCAAATAAGCTTTGCCACCCAGCAAGCCCTTTGCTAGACCTGCCTTTCAGGGATACCAAGTTTATTAATAGGGCTTAACTAGCCCGGGTTCCCGGGCGATCTAAACACCTACTTTTGAGGGATACCAGATAAGCTTTGCCACCCAGCGAGCCCTATGGCAAACCTGCCTTTCAGGGATACTGAGTTAATCAGCAACGCATAACGACGAGTGTAGTACGATTTGTAGGCTACGGTACTAATCTGCCTTTTAAGGATAGTATTTTTGATTTCCTATACAAAGATCGATTCATAAGATCTGCCTTTTAGAGATACGGAGTTAGTAATCCTTGGACAGCTAAGCCAATTCCTATGGTGTTTTGCTAAGCTGTCTTTGGGGACTATTGTGCACAAATGAAGCTATTACAATAACGTATTTCGCGCCTAGCATAGTTATTACTATGGAACTAAGATGTATAATACTAGTAAATGAGAAACACTTCGTACTGTAATGGAAATGACGCTACACTGTAATGATAAAAAAATCTCCATGGACATCATTAAACGTTATGAAATAATCACCATGTTGCATTGACTAGATCAAATTAAAACAACATTTAGTACGGAATTTTAATTTTTGATAGACTGATTAAGCTCATCAGCTATGATAGTTTGTAAATGAATGTGTGCACATATTATATTGGGTGTTAGTTGTTACTGTTTTTCTTTCTCTCGCTCTCTTGTCTTTCTTTCTCTCGCTCTCTTGTCTGTCTACCTCCTCCCACCTTTCCCCTCACTCACTCTCGGTCTAATCTATCTCTCCCTACTCAATGCCTCCATGCCTGTCTTTCCCTTTCTCTCTTGCCCCTCTCTCTCCCCACCCTTCCTCCTCCTCTCTCTCCATGTCTCCTGTCTTCTTCCTCCTCTCTCTGTACCACCCTTCCCCTCTCTCCCTTCACTCTCTACCCTCTCCTCTTTATCTCTCTCTCATTCTCACCTCTTTATCTCTCTATTCATCCCTCTCTCTCTCCCTTTCTTTTTCTCCCCCTCTCTCTCCGACTGCAGTATAAAAGAAAGGCTCCTCATTTATTTTGATTTTGCAGTTTAATCAATAAGTCCTCTGAGTGAAGGTAAGATAATAATATTTTTATCTGTATTCAAATATATACTCAAGATATATCATCATATTCTGGGCAAAAGCATGTATCATTGCATTGAGAGAGCTTGAGACATTGCAACTACATGTATATGTAATCAGAATTGTTACTGATATACCAACATTACCATAAAAAGAAATGATTTATTATAAATCTTGGGTGAAAAATCTAATTGAGAGTTACGCGTATAATTGATCCTTCTTTTCTGCAATATCACATTCCTTGTAAGTATAAACAGCATTGATAGGTGGGTCAAAGGTCAAGTGATGATGTAACAATATAAGCCATTAGCGCTATAACGTAAAATGTCAATGACGTAGGATTAGGATGGACTCAATCGGATCACGCGCTCGCCTTTTTCCGTAACCGGTAAAAAGACTCGGACGTGGATCGGCGCAAGAATTGCATCAAATTGATGCATTTCTTCGCCGGAAGCGCGCCTGTGGATTAGGTTAAAAGGCCAAAACCGAATCCTTGTATAATGTATTATTTATATTTTCACCAGAGATTCAGTTTTGGTATCATTAACGTCTTATTCACTCCAATACATAAACATAAAAGTAAAAAATAATAGTGGTAGAATACCTTAGACATGTATGATATCTTAAATGCATTTGAAAGCTCGCGTTTCATATTGTAACGTACGCCTGTGACGTCATAGTTGCATTTCTGTACACATGGTAATAGACTATGATGGCGTCGATCCACATATGAGGTTCATTTGCGGTTGCGGAAATAGCCGAGTAGTTACGATTGGGATGAACTAGGTCGGGTATGATATGAAATGGTACCCTGTTGACCTCGCTTCTCTTGCAAATCAGCGGGGAACCAGTTTAGGGTATGATATAAAAATACAAGAGACCTGTGACGTCAAGTCGGATATGACGTAACAATAGAAGTTGGGAGCGCTATGTTGTAATGATAACGCAGAAAAAATTGAGAAAGCCAAGAGCGCTATGACGTAGCAATGACAAGGGAAAAATCGATCAAGTCGGCGTAGTATTTAAAGGTGTTAATAATAAGTGTGCCAGTGGTACCATGTATGTATAGGAGGTGATATAGGTGATTGTATGGGTGGTGGTATGTGGTGTATACCACCCATACACTATCAACTACAACCTATACACCACATACTATTACACTGCCCATACTCCACATACCACCACCCATACTACAAAATACCATTACACCTATATCACATATTACTGCAATTGTTACGTCATTGTGTTCTCTGCTATTTCAATTTTTTTAACGTTATTTTCCCGACGTAAAGCTAATAACTCCCATTGTTACGTCATGCTCGACTTAACGTCATATCGCTCTTCAAACTTCCGCCAGAGTTCGTTTGCTCACAAACCAAATTCTTCCAGTTAGGCATTATGGGATAGCGATTGTATACTGTGTGACGTCACTGTAGAATGACGAAAAAAGAACCATAATGTCAAACGTAAATAGTTCAAATCAAGAACGTAAACAACAAGTTTATTACTTTACACTATAATTTGAACAGTCTCCCTTCTCTTTAATGATCTTTTGATCATTTTATATTTAAAATAAAATCCATACTTTTATATATATGCTCTTAATGTCAATATTTTCAAGCTTTAACTACGAACTACTTCTTTAGTGTTATTTGCCCGCGTGATAATCGCGGACTCACAATATACAAATCTGTATATTGTACTGCGTCACATAGGAGATGTCTATACATAGGTGACGCAGTGAGGCCTCGACGGGGAGTTTGTACGCTTTTGCATTCCTACGTCATACCGCTCCCGGCTTCCATTGTTACGTCATACCCGATCTAGGTCTAGTCTCGTTCAACCAGACACTCGGCTGTCTCGGCAAATCTGCAACGAAAATCTCTGCTCGTCGGAGATTTCTGGAGACAGCCGAGCGTCTGGTTGCACGAGACTACCTTAGGTCCTAAACTGGTTCCCTACTGATTGGTGCTTCACACGAGAGAAGCGAGATCAACAGGGTACCAGTTTACCTAGGTCCCAACCCAATCGGAACGCCTCGAATGTCTCGTGCACTCGACATAGTGCGCCATTCTCTACCCAGTGTTCTGTGCGCTACTTTTAAAGGGAAAGGAAACGAGAATAATTGTTTATATCATGTGATTATATTATCACGTGATTCCAAACGTTGAGAGAGGTATAAGCGACGCTTGCGTAACGCCACCTCTGGTAAGAGAAGCTTGCGTAACGCCCCCTTTGTTGAGAGAATGATAGTGCGCGAGACATTCAAGGAATTCCGATTGGGTCTCAACCTAAACTGGTTCCCCGATGATTGGTGCTACACCAATGGTTGCTATACACAAGAAAAACCCTACTCCGACATGACCCTTTTAAGAGGGTGACCCCAAACTATTGTGAGACCATTTAAGAACCTGCCCTTATAGGGGTCGTCCGAAGACCCTTCGTGGGGTCCAGGATTAAAAACTGGGGTCCCTAGGTATTTCCGATACCGAGATATGAGCCCTCAAAGAGAGCCCCCTTGGCCGATTTCGACCCTTTTTGCAAGTTTTGGGGCTCGAGAATGGGTGGGGCTAGGGGACCCAAATTTGGGGAGGGGCCTTCGTGATGAGCGCCTTGGAGCCCCATGGAACTTATTTGCCCCAGTGGGGCCAAAGTGGGTGACACCCTTTACTGGAGGACTTGTAGGTCTGGGGTCGATGGGGCTAGAGGACCCCAATTTGGGATGGGGCCTAAAAGGGGTCCGTTCTCGGTCGCTTTGGGACAAATCGGCCCTTTTGGGGTCAGGGGTCCTTAAAAGTGGGGCCAACATTTTTTGAATTCCGACTGGGCCGAAGTTGATGGGGCCAGACCGGACTTTTCCCGAGTGGCAAAAGGACTGGCCCCACTCTGTTGCCCCATGGGGTCCTAAGGGGCAAAACACCTATCACGACCCTACCTTTCTAAAGTTGTCATGCCGATCCACTCTGGCCCCCTCATGAGGCCTGGCCTTCGCTGAGTCATCAGAGGGCCCCATTTGGGGTCAGTTTTTGAGAAGATGGGGTCCCTAGGTACTTCCGGTACCGAATTATGGCCCATTGGAGAAATGGAGAATTTTACATTTTAAGGGCAATTTTGGTTACTTTTAAGGGCAGGTTTGGCTACCGGAATTATGGCTTTTTTCAAAGACCCGTCACTGCCAAATGGGTGGGGCCAGAGGACTCAAGATTAGGGAGGGGCCTTCCGTGTTGTCTCTCTCGAGCCCCCTGGGGCCAGTTTGCCCCAACGAGGCAGAAGTTTTAGAAAGGTCACCCTTTACTGGAAAACGTGTAGCTCTGGGGTCGATGGGGCTAGAGCACCCCACTTTGGAATGGGGCGTAAGAAGGGTCCGTTCTCGGCCCCTGTTGGGTAAATTGGCCCCCTTGGGGTCAGCAGTTCCCAGAATTTTTTAACCACTGGTCGAGCCCCTCATGATGGGGCCAGACCTAACCCTATTCGTTTCCAGAACTAGTGGGGCCCCACTCTGTGCCCACTTGGGGTCGATTTGGGGCAAAGGGCTAAAAACCCTACCCCGGCATGACCCTTTGAAGAGGGTGACCTCAAACTATTGTAAAGCCCCCTTTTGGTCCTGCCCTTCCGGGTGTCGACATAAAGTCCTTCGAGGGGTCCAGGGCTAAAAAATTGAGTCCCTAGGTACTTCCGGTCCCGAGATATGAGACTAGAAATTTGCCCCCTTTTGCCGATTTCGAAGTGTTGGGGCTCGAGATTGGATGGGGCTAGGGGACCCAAATTTAGGCAGGGACCTTCAAAGGGAACGTCTTCGAGCCCCCTGGGGTTCATTTGCCCCCTTAAGGCCAATGTTTTTTTAGTGACACCCTTTACTGGAGGACTTCTAGCTCTAAAGTTGATTGGGCTAGGGGACCCTAATTTGGGATGGGGCCTAAGAGGGGTTCGGTCTAGGCACCCGTGGGGGCAAATTTTTCCCCTTCGGGTCAGGGGTCCCCAAAGGGGGGTTAAGAACTTTTAGACTGCCGACTGAGCCCCATTTGATGGAGTCAGCCCCCAATTTTTTGAGTGACTAATATCATGGGGCCCCACTGCATTGCCCCATGAGGTCGATTTGGGGCAAAGGGCTAAAAACCCTACCCCGATATGACCCTTTTAAGAGGGTGACTCCAAACTTTTGCCGGCCCCTCAAAGGACCTGTTCTTCAGGGTGTCGACAGAACCCCTTCATGGGGTTCAGGGCCAAAAAATGGCATCCCTAGCTACTTCCTGTCCCGAGATATAAACCCTCCAACAGAGCCCCACTTTGCCGATTTCGACCCTCTTTGCAAGTTATGGGGCTCGAGAGTGGGTGGAGCTAGGGGATCCAAATTTGGGCAGGGGCATTCAAGGAGAGCGGCTTGGAGCCCCATGGGGCTCATTTGCCCCCTTGGGACCCAAGTGTTTCAGGGTGACACCCTTTACTCGAGGACTTGTAGCTCTGGGGTCGATGGGGCTAGAGGACCCCAATTGGGACTGGGGGATAAGAGGGGTCCGTTCCCTAATCTTGTGGGGCAAATTTGCCCCCTTGGGGTCAGGGGTCACCAAAGGGTGGTTAAGAATTTTTAGACTGCTGACTGAGCCCCACTTGATGGAGTCAGCCCCATATTTTTTAAGGGGCTAATATTATTGGGCCCAACTGTATGGCCCCATGGGGTCGAGTTTGGGCAAAGAGCTAAAAACCTTATCCCGGCATGACCCTTTGAAGAGGGTGGCCCCAAACTATTGCCGGCCCCTTTAGGGATCTATTCTTCCGGGGATCAACCAAGAACCCTTCGAGGGATCCAGGGCCAAAAAATGGGGTTCCTAGGTACTTTCGGTCCTGAGATATGACCAATCGAAAGTTGGGGATTTTAAACGTTTTTTAATAGCCGTTTTGGCTACCGGAAGATCCGCAATCTGAAAAAATGGCTCACTCTCAAACTTCTGGGATTGTTTACGTTTTTGTTTAAGTGCCATTTTGACTACCTTTTAGGGCCATTTTCGCTACCTGAATAACAGCCTTTTTAAAAGAGGGGTCACTGCCAAACTTGTGGGGCCAGAAGACTCAAAGTTCGGGAGAGACCTTGAGAGGGGTCACCTTCGAGGGTTCTGGGGCCAGTTTGCCCCTTGTGGCCGGAGTTGAAAAATGGGTCACCCTTCACTGGTAGACGTGTAGCGCTGGGATCGATGGGCTAGCGGGCCCCAATTTAGGATGGGGCTTAAGAGAGGTCCGTTCTCGGTCCCTGTGGGGCAAATGGGTCCCCTTGGGGTCATCAGTCCCCGTGGGTGGGGCTAGAATTTTTTAACCACTGGTCAAGCCCCTCATGATGGGGTCAGACCTAACCCTATTTGTTTTGAAGATTAGTGGGGCCCAACTCTGTGCCCACGTGGGATCCATTTGGGGCTAAGGGCCATAAATGTTACCTGACATGACCCTTTTAAGAGGGTGGCCCCAAACTATTGTGGGTTCCTTTAGGGACCTGCCTTTCCAGGGATCGTAAGAGAACCCCTCGAGGGGTCGGGGGAGAGCAAAACATAGGGTCCCCAAGTACTTCGGGTACCGAGATATGAACCCTCCGAAATAGCCCCTTTTTCTCTTTTGGACCCTTTTTGCAAATTTTGTAGCTCCGGAGTGGAAGGGGCTAGGGAACTGAAATTGGGACAAGGACCTTGGATGGGGCCCCCTTGATGCCCCATGGGTCCAGTTTGCCCCCTGGGGCAGGATTTTCCTGAGTGATCACCCTCTAGTGCAAGACCTGTAGGTCCGGGGTCGATGAGGCTAGGATACCCCAATTTGGAAAAGGGTCCTTGGAAGGGGGCGATCTCGATCCCTGTGGGGTCCCAGAGCCCCAGTGGGGTCAGGGGCCATCAGGGATGGGGCCAACATTTTTATAGTCAGGACTGAGACCTACTGGATGGGGCCAAACCAGACCCTTTTCTGTGCGAGAAATGTTGGGGTCACACTCTGTGGCCCCATGGGGCCGTATTGGGGCTAGAGGGCTAAATACCCACCCTGACCACACCCTTCTAAAGGGGTGACCCCAATCCACTTTCGACCCTTGTTGGTAGTTGCCCTTCTAGGGGTCAACAGAGCCCCTTTCTGGGAGTTCCTGTGCGGAAAATGGGGTCCCTAGGTCCCGAGGTATGGTCACCGTGCTTGCTGGAAAGAGGGGTGATTTTTATAGGGCTACTTGGCTACTTGGAGGGCAGAAATGGCTACTGGGTCCTGGAAAATTGTCTAAGTGTTTTAGGGCCAAAATGGCTACCTGACAGAAGTGAGGCAAAGGGTCCCCAATTCGACAGAGGGACCCTCGGAAGGGGGCGATCCGAAATCCTCATGGGGTGACATGGCCCCTCCGGTCATCGGGAATCCCATGGGGAGTACTCCTTTTCTTTTAAGGTTTGGTGCTCTGGAACGGATGGGGCAATGGGCCCCCAATCGGTTCGAGGCCCCTTCCATGGGGTGCCTTTCGGACCCCATGGGGCCAATTTGCCCCATGCAAGCATTGTTCGCACGAGTGATATTCCTTTTTGAATAACTTTTTGGGGGTGTTTGGGTTTCCGGGTCTAGTATGAGCTGAAGGGCCCTTCGGGGACGCGACCCCAACAGGTCCGGGGCCAGTGAGCCCCCTTTTTTTTGAAAAGTCGGAATTTTGTCCCTTCCCGGTCATCACCTCAAAATCATTTTTTCGCGGGTCCGGAACTGATGGGACTAGAGAGCTCAAATTACCGGAGGACCCTTAATAGGGATGGTAGTCGCCCCTCATGGGGTCTGTTGCCCCTTGGGGTCGAAGGGCCCATATGGTAACCTTCGAATTTTGGGTCATTTTTGAGTGCGTTTGAGCCCCATCTATGTTTTACCCAATCCTAGAGAGGCATTGTCTATCCTCAAAAGGTTTGTTGACAACAACTCCCCAATGGACCCCATGTTTCCATTCTCGACCTTTTTTCTAAGAGTCGTTGCCCTAAGGTCGAGGGGGTTGGAGGGTTCCAATTTTCGCGAGGAACCTCTTAAGGGACAGCCCTCGACTCCCACGGGGGAAATTTAGCCCCTTGAAATCAGGGGTCAAGTGGGGCCCAAGTCGATTTTTTCACTTTTTTCTACTTTTTTGAAGGGCCGGAAGTCCTAGAAGCCTTAGTGCTAGGGAATCGACATTCACGTGAGATGGGACCCCAAACCTCCCCTATGAGATCCCAAAACAACAGCGTCGTACAGGGTAGCGGAGATATGGGGTCAGGACTGAAGTCCCCCAATGGCCAAACTGGTGAAAATGGGCAATTTTTGAAAGACGCTATCTCCAAGATCCGTTGAGGGATCTTGTTGCCCTTTACAGGGCCAACATAGAAAGGATTGTGCAATGCGGGACCCAAAAATTAGGTGCCTGGGTCAAGGGCAAAGGATCTGTCTGACCCCCACCCTAGCCCCACCCTTTTGGGGCGAGTCGGCGACTTTGATTCTTCACTGAGCCCAAGTCTTTGGGGCTACCGAAGACCCCTTAGCACCCAAACATGACCTGGCCCCACTCTATTGTCCCATGGTTGAAAATAGGGGCTAGGGGCCAAGACCACTCCCCAAGGCCTCCGGGAAGTAACTGGAGTGTCACCCGTCGCCTTTGACTTCTTCTGTAATATCCTTTTAGGAGCCGATCTGAAATGTTGGGGGTCCTTTGGGGTCGAAAGAAGGGGTCTAACCCCCTTTTCTAAAGGGGCACAACCCTGAAAAAACCCTTTTAGAGCGAGCCCTGCACTTTAAGGGCAAGTGGCTACCTTAGTAAAACATCATCCTATCCCCTTTCCAGGCTGATTTCAGGCGCGAAACTTGCCAGATCCGTAGGGCAGGGTCCACTCTTTATTACCCCACCCAGAAAAAATCTCTGAGGGGGCGCTTAGCACCCGGGGTGGGGGTTAAAAAAAGGCTCGAACTGGCCACCGATATGAGATGTTAGGGCCAGTCTTGGCTTCAAAAAAAAACAACTTCAAAGTCCATCCCCAGCCCCCAAGTTGGGGATCGTGCTGCAATTTTGGGAGGGTAGGTTTACAACCATTGTCCCTCGGACCAGGGTAAAAATCCAAGTAAAAATCCAAGGAAAAAGAAAAACATACTATTAACCCCAAAAAATGAAGTACTTTTGTACTTAGACATTATTATAGGGTAAGTTGGTTATACCCCTCAGACCATCCTCGTTCCTGGGTCCCTTGGAGCCATATTTCTAGGGGTGCTGGGCTATCCCTTCCCACAGGGTTAGCCCTTAATTTTGACCCCCTATTCAACCCCTAGTTAGTTTTATCTAATCCTTTATGGGAAATCAGAGTTTAAGGGCATTTTTCGCCTTTTTAGGGATTTTGCCATAACTTTGTCCAAAAAAAAACCCTAGCGTCCCGGGGGTTGGGGCACGTTAAAACTTGGCGATTTCCGCAGGATCTAACACCCACGCCGTGCCCACACCTTAATTACTCTACCCACGGGACTTGATATTTTAATTAGGCGGGCAACTAGGGTTAGGTTTAAGAACACCATAATTAGGGTAAAGCTTATCTGGTATCCCTCAAAAGTAGGTGACTTTAGGGTCCTGGAACCCGGGTTAGTTGAGCCTTGATAATTAACTCGGTATCCCTGAAAGGCAGGTCTAGCATAGATCTCGCTGGGTGGTAAAGCTTATCTGGTATCCCTCAAAAGTAGGTGATTTTAGGGCCCAGGAACCCGGGCTAGTTGAGCCTTGATAATTAACTTGGTATCCTTGAAAGGCAGGTCTAGTATAGGTCTCGCAGGGTGGTAAAGCTTATCTGGTATCCCTCAAAAGTAGGTGTTTAGATAGCCCGGGAACCCGGGCTAGTTGAGCCCTATTAATGAACTTAGTATCCCTGAAAGGCAGGTCTGGGATAAGGCTCGCTGGGTGGTAAAGCTTATCTGGTATCCCTCAAAAGTAGGTGTTTAGATCGCCCGGGAACCCGGGCTAGTTGAGCCCTATTAATAAACTTGGTATCCCTGAAAGGCAGGTCTAGCATAGGGCTCGCTGGGTGGTAAAGCTTATCTGGTATCCCTCAAAAGTAGGTGACTTTAGGATCCTGGAACCCGGGCTAGTTGAGCCTTGATAATTAACTCGGTATCCCTGAAAGGCAGGTCTAGCATAGATCTCGCTGGGTGGTAAAGCTTATCTGGTGTCCCTCAAAAGTAGGTGATTTTAGGGCTCAGGAACCCGGGCTAGTTGAGTCTTGATAATTAACTCGGAATCCCTGAAAGGCAGGTCTAGCATAGATCTCGCTGGGTGGTAAAGCTTATCTGGTATCCCTCAAAAGTAGGTGACTTTAGGGTCCTGGAACCCGGGCTAGTTGAGCCTTGATAATTAACTCGGTATCCCTGAAAGGCAGGTCTAGCATAGATCTCGCTGGGTGGTAAAGCTTATCTGGTATCCCTCAAAAGTAGGTGATTTTAGGGCCCAGGAACCCGGGCTAGTTGAGCCTTGATAATTAACTTGGTATCCTTGAAAGGCAGGTCTAGCATAGGTCTCGCAGGGTGGTAAAGCTTATCTGGTATCCCTCAAAAGTAGGTGTTTAGATAGCCCGGGAACCCGGGCTAGTTGAGCCCTATTAATGAACTTAGTATCCCTGAAAGGCAGGTCTGGGATAGGGCTCGCTGGGTGGTAAAGCTTATCTGGTATCCCTCAAAAGTAGGTGTTTAGATCTCCCGGGAACCCGGGCTAGTTGAGCCTTGATAATTAACTCGGTATCCCTGAAAGGCAGGTCTAGCATAGGGCTCGCTGGGTGGTAAAGCTTATCTGGTATCCCTCAAAAGTAGGTGACTTTAGGGCCCGGGAACCCGGGCTAGTTGAGCCTTGATAATTAACTCGGTATCCCTGAAAGGCAGGTCTAGCATAGGGCTCTCTGGGTGGTAAAGCTTATCTGGTATCCCTCAAAAGTAGGTGACTTTAAGGCCTGGTTACCCGGGCTAGTTGAGCCTTGATAATTAACTCGGTATCCCTGAAAGGCAGGTCTAGCATAGGGCTTGCTGGGTGGTAAAGCTTATCTGGTATCCCTCAAAAGTAGGTGACTTTAGGGCCCGGGAACCCGGGCTAGTTGAGCCTTGATAATTAACTTGGTATCCCTGAAAGGCAGGTCTAGCATAGGTCTCGCTGGGTGGTAAAGCTTATCTGGTATCCCTCAAAAGTAGGTGTTTAGATCGCCCGGTTACCCGGGCTAGTTGAGCCTTGATAATTAACTTGGTATCCCTGAAAGGCAGGTCTAGCATAGGGCTCGCTGGGTGGTAAAGCTTATCTGGTATCCCTCAAAAGTAGGTGTTTAGATCGCCCGGTTACCCGGGCTAGTTGAGCCTTGATAATTAACTTGGTATCCCTGAAAGGCAGGTCTAGCATAGGGCTCGCTGGGTGGTAAAGCTTATCTGGTATCCCTCAAAAGTAGGTGTTTAGATCGCCCGGTTACCCGGGCTAGTTGAGCCTTGATAATTAACTTGGTATCCCTGAAAGGCAGGTCTAGCATAGGGTTCGCAGGGTGGTAAAGCTTATCTGGTATCCCTCAAAAGTAGGTGACTTTAGGGCCCGGGAACCCGGGCTAGTTGAGCCTTGATAATTAACTCGGTATCCCTGAAAGGCAGGTCTAGCATAGGGCTCGCTGGGTGGTAAAGCTTATCTGGTATCCCTCAAAAGTAAGTGTTTAGATCGCCCGGTTACCCGGGCTAGTTGAGCCTTGATAATTAACTCGGTATCCCTGAAAGGCAGGTCTAGCATAGGGCTCGCTGGGTGGTAAAGCTTATCTGGTATCCCTCAAAAGTAGGTGTTTAGATCGCCCGGTTACCCGGGCTAGTTGAGCCTTGATAATTAACTCGGTATCCCTGAAAGGCAGGTCTAGCATAGGGCTCGCTGGGTGGCAAAGCTTATCTGGTATCCCTCAAAAGTAGATGTTTAGATCTCCCGGGAACCTGGGCTAGTTGAGCCTTATTAAGTAACTTGGTATCCCTGAAAGGCAGGGCTAGCATAGGCTTCGCTGGGTGGCAAAGCTTATCTGGTATCCCTCAAAAGTAGGTGTTTATATCGCCCTGGATCTTGAGTTAGTTTGGTCTTAATAATTAACTCGATATCCAAAAGCAGGTTTTGAGGAATGGTCTTTTTAGTGAGTTATAATGTTGAATGAAAGTTTTGAGTTGATTTTGTGTACTGAATGAGGGGGGCGGGTAATTAAAATAATTTCTATGATTAACTTTTGATCAAAAATACCCTTCTGTACTTTCAAAAATAATTTCTAAAGATATGTTACTTTGACCACCGCTAGATATCATCAGTTTTGCTTTTAATAAGACTTCTTATTAAATATTATTTTTTTCCATGTTGCATTCGCTGTTTTATCTACTTCCTAGGGGCGAGATCGAAAGTTCAATGTCTGACAAAAAAACTAAATTCACATAATTTTTACGTCCCCCCCCCTATCCGCCCCCACAACGACCCCCTAAACTAGATATGATGAGTGTTTAAACTATAATCGATTAACAAGTAAGAACAAACGAGTATAAATAACTCTGTATACCCTATCTTCTGTTTATTCACAAATGAAAGTGTAGATTAAAACTATCAAATGTTCATTAAAATGTAATATCGTCATGTAGTTTTAACAGTCACTTGTCTTTCTCCTTTTTCGACTAATGTGTAATCGATGTCGGATGAGAGAAACTTACAGAAGTTTTAACACAACACCCCCTCCTCCCCCTAACTATTTGAATTTAGATTTTTATCCGAAATCAATCTGTTGATCTCGCCCCTTACAGTTTTTTATATCAAATTTCTTACTGTTTTTAACATCTGAGAGAATTAGGGTTTGATTAATTATGTTAATTAAATAATACTCTGTATACTTTCTATCAAATCGTATTTCTCTCCATATTGCGTTCATTGCTTTATTTATTTCTTACATTTTTAATAGTTCAGCTAATTAGGGTTTAATTAGTAATCTTAATTAGGAAAAAAAATCCCAACAATTTTCTTTGCCTTCTTTATCGTAAACACATTTCTTTACGAAATTATTCGACGTACGACTTATCTTTCTATCTATGATCAGGGGCAAGTAACTCGTGGGTCACCTGCTTTTGAGGGATACCATCTAGTCATAACCGCATTTGCTGTGAAACCTGATTGCCCCCAGACCCCCTGCCTCGGTAATATTCGAACCGAAGCTACGCCTATGTATATCGGTGTTGTGTTGTTATTATTCACGCTATAAAATCTACATGTACATGTAACAAAACAGATCATTTGATACTTACTATTAGGTGTCTACAGTAATTTTCCTTTAATCAGGTTTCACAGCAAATGCTCGTTGAACGTGTAATTCCGAGTAAATTCGAATTGAACATGTTTTGACGAGACGCGGTGTCAACTTATTTCGTTTCCATTGATATCGATACTCGGTTGTTTTAATACTAAAAAAAAAAAAAAAAAAAAAAAAAAAAAAAAAACCCAAAAACTATGGAATATGATATGAAACAGAATTGTTCCAATGATTCACTTCTTTCACCATGTAAATAGACTACATACTATATTTATTCTTTTTATTTCAGTATTTTAAAATTCAAGTAAAAAATAATTTAAAAGTAAAGTTGAACAATCACGGCTTTGAACATCATTTCCAAAATATTTCTTATTTCTATTTCCCAAATTTGATCAAAAATGCTTATTATAATTATTGAATAAGCCATTCTAGCTATTTGAGTGCATATAACTTGATATATTCAGAAATTTATAGGTTCATGTACATTGTACATGGTCATTGGAGGTTTATTGTTGTGACGTGTATCCCGAAATGTTAATTTTTTAACATTAAATACCACAATATTCAACGTCATATTAACAAAAAAGTATAGAATATATGAAAAAAAGAAAAACATTTCTAGAAAGCCTATATCCCAAAGATTATTATATTCGGAAATTATCAATATCCCAGGCTAGGCCATTTTTCATGGTTCGTGGGTCATGTTTTTTTAAATCTAAATATTCTGATTTTTTGGTACTTTATTAATTCTTCATTATCCAGGTAAACTCTACCTGTAATCCCCTTAGATGTCCCCTCAATCCCTTTACATAATTAAAAGTTTTCAGAAAGTCGACGTTCGGGGAATACCCCAAACTATTGTGTATGATTTAATTGTTACCCCCCCCCCTTCCATATTCCCATTGTTATTGAAGAAGTGTATTGATTTACTGCTCTCTCATTGAAATAAAGATAATTTCTTATTACTGGTGCATTGATGTTTTAGACAACTCTTCGTTCAGTTGTTGATATACAGTGTGTATTAAACAATTTAGTTTATGATATCATTAAGTCACAAATTAACTAATGATAAGGAACAAATTTTGAAGGTCCATGTTATTTCCCATTCAAGTTTTATTTACGATATATATTATCAATAGCATAACTAATTCAAATATTGTTTTTCAATTCATTTGAATTAAAGATATTGTTCATTTAACATTGTGCTCAATAATTCAAAAATATAATTTTAAAAATGCATCTCCTCGATGCAATATTATTTATTGTGTATACTTATTATGATTTCGTCCTCTTATGCGGGCGTTCATCTAGTCGTATGTATATTATATGCAGGGGCGGATCCAGGAATTCCGGTTACGGGGGCGCAACTTTATGAGGCAGGGGGTCTGGGGTCTGGATTTTACAGATTTTATTTTATTTTATAAAGATTTTGTCATTTATTTCTCCGGGAGTGGAAGAAAGCATTGCTTCTTTTATCGTTTAGTATATTTTTCTAAACAAGAGACAACAATTTACCTTAAATTTGAAAATTTAAGGTAGGCGCCGGCTGCGCCCCCCCCCCCCCTAAATCCGTCACTGATATATCAAAGAGATACCTCAAGAACAATGGTTCCGGGTTTTAATCATTTAAAATTTGTAAAACAGATCTATCTTACACAGTGCATCATCTTTTAACGACACCTGCTGTTTCATTCATTGAAATATATGTCGATACATACTCGTATGAAGTTATAACTATGAGGTTTGGTGATGTTCAATTCTAAAAATACGAAAGGTACTGACTTAAAGATTGTCATTTCATATCATTTTCCTATGTATCCAGAAGACACTTTCGGCTCGATTAATACTTCAGATATAGCTTCATTATAAGGGGAAAAAATCTCGATTGATTTTGGGGTCAGAAGGTTTAAGGTCACTAGAGAACTTCATGAGAAAAACAACATTTTTAGGGGAAGCTCCACCTTACGATATTCACTTGTTTCAACATTATACCTGGTAAAATAAGATTTAAAATAAATGAAAAAAAACTCGTGTGTAACACGAGAGATGCAAAATGTTTGGTGTCTACTTTTATCCCTATAATCCGAGCATGTGTGTTATATGTACATCCTTTTGGTCGCCCTTACCATTTCTGCATTTCATATTCATGTATTTATTTGCAAGTTTGTTGTTGCGTGGGTTTTTTTTGGGGGGGGGTGTATTTTTATTATTATTTTTTTACTTTTTTCAGGTTTTGGGCAACCGCCAGAGATATTCAACTGTATACAACCAAAAGTGTCGTGGCTTTATAATATAGAAGGATTGTTATCATGGGACTCGTGATATTTTTTGGCCAAATATTGATGTTAGAAGTCTGCCATGCATAGACTTTTCGTTATTTTCCTGGGCCTGGGCCCAGTAATTGGAATTCTGGCATTTATCGTTTACCTTGAACTTGTTACGCCATACACTATTGAGAAAGTCGCTGCAGATCATTGTTTTTGCATACCATAATCATCATTCTGTATCGTTGTCATTGTGCATGTAACCAATTAGATTCCGCCTCATTAACACGTAAGAATTACTATGTCAAACCTTATATTCACTTCATTGTTGTGTATAGTCACTTATTCAAGACGTTCATATTACTGTTCCATGGATCGTTGGATTTATATAAAAAGCCATGACAAAAACTGCCAGTGTTCGTGATTTATTGCGTCTGCATAACTGATTAATGTTTTAATTGTCTAACTGTAAATATGAATAGAAACAAACAAAATTTTGCATGACTTGCTGTACTTAATAAATTTCTTTAAAAGTCAGATTCTGACTTAGGATATGTAAAGCATGATACATATTGTGTTACAATTTTATCGGAAATAGTTCTGAGAGCAGAGCGGAAAACAATTAGTCCTGCAGTTTATCACGGTCGTCTTCCTAAAACCATAAACAGTACATACGGTCAATAATTAAACAGATCGGAGCGTGTTGTCGAATATCTTAGTTACCTCCCTTGAATTTGTTAAATGTAGCACCATTACTGTGTGAAGAGAACAACTTTTTGAATTACGAATGCGAATAGATTTGAAGACTTGTGTCAGTATTAGATAAAGTTTGAATTAAATGAGATAGCGATTAAAAAAATCATCTTCATGATTGAAATAAGGGACGAAAAACAAACAAACGAAAAACAGAAAAGAAAAAAAATCAGTCATTCACAATCTATAAAAACAAAGTCATTCGAATTTATTATAGTGCAAAAACGTTTCCTTTCATTGATGTATTTTCATATGCAGATACGTGCTCATATATGTGAGATATTATATAATTAATGTCACATTCATCACAAACAAGAAAGGTTTCTCTTTGTATGGAGATAAGTTGGCACTAAAATTTAAATAAAACAGCCACAAAACTGTACAGACTGCTTCAGTCTTACAACGATATGTCATCTTCAATGAAAATCAAGCCAAAAAATACCAACAGTTTCTGTATACAAAATTGTCAGAAATCTTCATTATGTAACCATAAAACCACAGCAAGACAATGGTTTTTGTTAGGGAGTTCCTGACAGATAGATGACAGGAATACATTAATTCACAATCTCTCGTTCCTCACAAGATAATTGACCATGGTGAAAGAGACAGCCGCCGTTCTTATATTAGGACTACTCTGTGTAAAATATGGTAAGGCGTTCATATATTTTTATAATTTCTTGATAACGTGAATAATTCTACTTGTACATTATGAAAATGGGATCTTAAAAATATCCTTAAAGGGAAAGAGTTCATAACTAAGCTGATAAATTGTATTTGCCATTATGTATTTCGTTCAATTATAAAACAATGTTTTAAACTGTTTGAAATGCATCATCGTCTAAATAATTATGAAATAACGAAATCTATTATACCGGTACATAAACTTCATATGAGTTAGAAATTATCAATGGTATAAAAATGTTAGAATCCAAATAAATACATGTATATACTCCATCGGCTTTGTGATATGTTTATCATACTACTATTTGTGTAGATTTTTTTTTATTTTTGCCAGATCTATATTGTGACATACATGTATCTACATTATCTGGGTAAATATATATGGTTTTTGTAATGCGAACATGATTTTGTTAATAATATAAATCCATTTATGATTTTTTACCCTTTCAGGATTGGCCCAATCTCCACATGTCTGCGCTCATGCCGACATGTGTACAACTGACTCTCAGTGTGGCAAGGGGCGTACATGTTTAGACTATGGGGATCACAAATGCTGCTCAGATTCGAATCAATCAAGCGGAACCAAGTCAGAACCACCTACCGGAACACCGTCCCCTCACGTCTGTGATCCAGCTGATGTATGTACCAAAACAACCAATTGTGGTAGCGGCCGAACGTGTGTGGACTACGGAGACCATTCCTGCTGTACAGCAACAAAACCAAGCCATTCTAAAGTCCACGTGTGTCCACACAAAGACATGTGTAGCACTAACGGGGATTGTAGAGGTCATGGCCGATGGTGTAAACGCTACAGTGATCATGGCTGTTGCACCGGGGGACACGGTGGCCATTAAAACCATTTACTTGTAAAAGTTTATCAAAAGAAAATTATGCAAGGAATACACAATGAACAACACTCTTGAAAATATAATCATATATAAATGGTCAATTTATTTTACCAGTTAAAATCCTATGCTACATGTTCATGTATCTTACATGTCAACTGTTTCTGATAGCATATCAGTGATAATGTTTTATTAATTTCGCCATTTGTTTGTATAATGTATGTATGTTTCGAACATTTTGTATCGGTAATATATAGAATTATTGCATTCGAAAAAAGTAAAAGTAAACTTGGTCACTTTGTTTCCCACTGGCTTAGAACCTTTATTTAGATTTGATTTGTTCATAGATTCTAATGTCATTATTCCTGCAGCAGATATATTTTTTAAAGTATGTTATGTTGTTTGACAGGATTGCATGGTACCTGTCAAGAACCATGCTGAGTGTGTAAACATTTGGGCAGTAAACAGTCATAGCAAATTAACACCATGATGATACCTGTGCAATACATATGTAAATGAAAAAAGACACATTGATTGACTCCCAGGTACATATAGAGTATCAAACCTCACTGAATTAAAATTCAACATTTGAAGTGCATGCAAGAGTGCAAAATGTAAATTGATGTTTTGCGTTTCGACAGTCTAGGCGGCTTATTGTATTAGATTTCATGCATGACTACAATCTAATTAAACGAGTTTTGTGTTCATAAAAATGTTAATGAACGAGTCTCAGCATTTTATCCATTGACGGATTGTATTTGCAAACTGATCGACAACAGAATTTGCAAAATGCTGGCTTTAAACGAGACTGTTAAACCTCCTGTAATATCAACTTATTTGTCAGTAGTCCGACGTCATTCACACAATGATAATATACAGAACGTGTAATCGCCATCGAATCAGTTGACATACAGGTGATAAGGGAATATTGCTTCACAAATATTGGAAGTTAACGATGCAGAAGCTCAATTCATTTCCTTTGTCATAAAGTTGTGATCTTGGTTTGCCACTAACATGTATTTTCTATCAAATATCCAAATTAGAAGCAGATCTGGAAGACTAAGCGGTGTCTTTGATTTCAAGTTCCACAGGAGTATAAAACTCCTTCATGAGTAACCATCAAATATAAGGTAATTCCATCCGAGGGCAGTAAAACCCGGGGTTTTATGGGGAAGTTTTACCGCTTTTCTGCAAACCTGAAGATGGAATTACAAGAACATTTCATGGTTACTTATTAGAGAACATTTTCTCTCATATCTCGGGGGGGGGGGGGGGGGGGGCTCTTTTTTCTTGTGTCCAGCGGCACTTTATTGATTTTAGAGTATGAATGGTGAAGATAACGAACAGTGATCAATCTCATAACTCGTATGAGTACTACAAAATAGAGAGTTGGGAAGACACGAACCCCAGGATATACCAGAGGTGGAATTAGGTGCCTAGGAGGAGGAAACATCTTATGTCAACTGGTCACACCGGCCGTGCGCCCTATATTTCGATCAAATACCGGTAAACGGAATAATCCCGTAGTCATAATCAGTGTACCAAGAATGGCCTAACAATCGTTATGCAACACATCAGCCAGCATTTGACCCAATGATAGGTTGTATTGACAAACTATATCATTAAAACGACCATATAATATGTGAAATGTTGACTTTAAACGAGACTGTTGAAACTCCTATAGCATCAACGTGTTTGTCAGTAGCCTGTCTCGATTTAAAGGCTGATCATACGCATCGAATCAGTTGGGATATATACACACGATATGCAGGTGATAATTGTATATTGCTAAATAAATACGAGAAGCTGACGATGGTTGATTGTATATTGTTGACGTCCCTCTCGAGACTTTTCGTTCATATGGAGATGTCACCATTGCCAGGGAAGGGCCTCAAAATTTAGGTATATGCTCGGCGCTTACGACCTTTGAGCAGGGGGGATCTTTGTCGTGTCACACCTGCTGTGACACAGGGCCTCAGTGTTTGCGGTCTCATCCGAACAACGCCCTATTTAGTCGCCTCTTACGACAAGCAAGTGGTACTGAGGATCTGTTCTAACCTGGATCGACGATGAAATCATCCTGTTTGTCAAAAAGTTGAGTGGTTTATTTGCCGTTAATATCTATTTTAAATTAATTATCTAAGTACGTAATAGATGTAGAGGACGCTGTGGTGCCATTTATTTCGAGTTCACAGGGGTATATCGAATTGACATATTAAGAACATTATCATTGTTAATAAATGAAACGTCGTCGATATATCTAAATGCCGAATTGAAGGCCACAGCAAGGGCTTTTTTCTTCTCACGTAGAAATTTTTGAATAAATTCTGCTTCATAGGAGTGTAAAAACAGTTCAGCTTACAAAGGAGCACAATTCGTGCCCATGGGAATTCCAACAGAGTGTTGGAAAATCTGATCACCAACGACCACGAATATATTGTCAACGAGGAACTCCAGTATATTTTTTATTTCAACTTCAGAGTACATGTGCGTGGATTCAGAGTGGCAATTGGATGAAAATGAGTATCGTTATTAAATAAAACGTCGTCGATATATCTAAATGTCGAGACGGAAACAAGAAATGTTTTCTTCTCATATCAAAGCTTTTGAATAAACTGTTGCAGGACCTGATCACTAAAGACTACGAAGATACATATATTGTCAATGAGGAACTTCAGCATATCTTTTATTTCAACTTCAGAGTACTTTGAGTGGAATCAGAGTGGTGTTCGACGAAGTAATACTTTGGATGACTGATCACTAGATACGAATATTTCCTTTTTCCATTTTTGTTGAAGAAGCAACTGCCTATGATGTCAAAAAGTATAGTCTTTGATTTATCGTGAAGAATTGTCATGTAAAGTGATGAAAATCCATACGTTTTGATGTTGTTAATTAAAAAGAAGTTTTGCGATTTAAAATTTACTAAAAGTTCTTTATAATATTTAGAATCTACATTTGATTTACACCACTTCTGGTATATGTTGTGGCACAGTCCGTTTTCTCCTTCAGAGCTGAACTATTACTTTACTTGATTGTAGATCGTTTGAAATGTCCCTCTACAAATTCTTTCACTCATATGGAGACGTCACCATTACCGGTGAAGAGTTGCAAAATTTAGGTCCATGTTCGGCGCTAACGGCCTTTGAGCAGTGAAGGATCGTTCCACACCTGCTTTGACACGGGACCTCAGATATTTGTCGATTTTTGGCAGTTTTTACCCCGATCTAAAGGCCCCAGGGCTGCAGGAGTCCCAAGATTTACAATATCCCCCACTTGTCTCAAAGATGCTTCATACCAAATTTGAAAAGAATGGTAGCCATCCAAAAGTTAAAATGTTCAATTGTTAACGCATGACGGACGCTGACCAATTGTAATACTAAATAGGTCACCAGTTTTTAATCACGAGACCTAAAATGTGTGTAACCAACGCCGAAGAACAGTCCATCATCTCTAGATATATGTACTTTTCATTATCATAATATTTCATTCAAATGAGTGATCAAATGTAAGATTTACATTTTGAATGCTTTAATGTAATGATATCAGAATAGTTTCCATCCATTGAAAGACGATCGCGAGTCTGGACCACTAAAGAGATTACCATTGTGACCATTCAATGGATGCGTGCGAACAAAAACCACATCTCCCTGGTTGACCTCCACCACCACGATTCCTGTTGTAGTTCTCACATCTGTCGCACCATAAGCCGATGTATACGCTCCGCCTACAGCATTAGCATTGACGACAACATGGGAATATATATAGCCCTCGGCTTTACAATAAAGGTTCCAAGTAAAGACATAGACGCCATGTTGTGGAGCAATGAAAATTCCAGAGAAGGGATTGTAATGATTGCCGATGTTTGTCACAATGCTGTCAAATTTAATGGTGTGGTCTTTTGATAACTCAGTCTCACGTGTTGATACGTATGCTGTAAATGCAACACCACCAGGGGAAACACTCTGTGACCTTTGAAGTCCTGAAAAGAATGATACACAGAATATTTACATGTATACATGTAGACTGATCCATAAGGAAAATGGGGTGTTTTCCTTAGTTCAACATTAGGCCATCACATATTGCACACATGGATATATTGCATAATCGTTAGTGTGAGTCTCGTCTTCGTCGATGTATCATGCATATCTATATCCCAGAAAACGTTATCCAAACAATATAATATTATATTCAAAAGCTATAATATAAAACAAAGAGATACTATTTCAAATTAAGAGCACTATATAAACAGATAATTATGTCCGTTTTACGTAATGAATTTACATAAGTGTTTTCTTTGATATTTGTAAACAAGCATCACATGGACTAGTTCATTGCTGATTAGCGGGGTTGCAATTTAAGATATACTCCTTCTAGGTACCTGATTTCACTTCTGGTATATCCAGGGGTCAATGTTTGTCCAACTCTCTATTTTCTATTCTTTATAGGAGTTGTGAGATTGATCACTGTTCGTTATCTTCATCTTTTATACTCAATACCATCCTTGACTCCATGCATATCAAAAATGCATGAATTACTAGAGCTATACATTAGGCAATATATGGACTAGTTCAGTGCTGTTTACAGGTGTTGAAGGCTAAGATATAACGTGCCTGTTTCTGCAAATAGCGGCGACATATCTGCATATAGTAAAACAAATTATTCTAGAAATTCATTGACTCAATGTTAACTGCGAAAAATAAGGGAAAATAAAGCAACTCTAAACTCATTTTTTAAAGAAAAAAACATACCGTATATCTTTGAGATATACAGTGATTCGTTTTCCGGAAATGTTTGAAAACGTTCAACTCGCAGCAGGAGTAAATTCTGTACTTTGATTTTACTTTAGCAAGAAGATTCTACTGCTATGTCGTCCCCTTTAGAAGTTACCAGCATTTTTATGGACGGCAACAATTGAAGAAGGAAGAATATGTTTGTATATTTGTAACACCCCCCTAATGCTTTGTCGGTACTCTCGTCGCAAGATCAACCCATTACCAATTCATACATGTAGCATTAAAAAGGTATCAATGCCAACGAGAATCTCACCGCGTTTTTCCACTACCACGTTTGGTACATCATCCATTTGTGAATATCCCTGAACTGGCACCTCGTGTTTGATTTTGGTCGTCGGAAGCTCTCCTTTTGTTTCTGAGAAATCCTCACCATTTGATGAAGACCTTCCAAAAGGGTTTGGTGGACTGTCATTTTCATTAGCGATTTCGATTTGTTTCGTCTGCTTTTGTGCATTTCTGTTAAGAAATGTCTCCCATTTTGAACTTTTCATTTCAAACACTCGATTATTCATTTCGACAGTTGCTAGTCTGGTTTCTTGTTTTTGGTTTTTACGTTCTAATTCTGAGACTCTAGCTTTAAGGAGGTGCATTTGTCTATTGGAGTCAGTTAGAGCTTCCTCAAGGCTTACTACTCTTCTTTCCAGATCCCGTTTTTCTTTTTCGAGCTTCATCTTTAACGCATCCTTTCCACTGTTTCCTAAACCGTTGTTAGCAAAAGCCTGGTCTTCAAGTTTTAATTGAAGACTATCAAATAGATTCTCAAGATTCTCAAGTCTTTCGTCACATGTTTTGGCTAACGTTATTTCAAGAAAAGTAAACACCAGAAAAACACGGAACACGAGTAGAATCATGTCTGAACGCCCTCTTAAAAACAGACAGACAGAGTATTCTCAGACTGATAAGCGTTGATATCTATACAGTACTAGTGCATTCAGATAGTAATATGGTCATGACGGTTGATCTCAATGATATGCATTACAGTGCAAGTCATCAATAATATTCAAGCTAAAATATGGAATTATATGTATCTGATCTAGAACCCCAGCATGTCAAGAGAAAAGATTCTGATGTAGTTTTGTGACATATAAGCCACATATGGTATAGTCTGGTTTGCAGTGCCATGTTTATCATAGCAATTTTTTGTTGTAGTACGATTTCTTTGAAAAAAAAGTCCCCTTATAGTGAGTTATATAAGTATTAGGGGAGGTACATGTATAGTGACGGGGAAGGGAACTGTTTTTACAGGAAGGTCATATAAGACTTATCAATACAGGGGACTTAAAAATTGTTCATATGACAATTCTCTCTGCCCAATCGTATTATTTTATATGTTCATAAAAAATCAATATCAAAATCATATACAAAATATCTAACACCATATTCCTAACCGAAGTTTGTCATTAATCAACATCACAATGTATAACTACACATTTATTTAAACTACCAACGACTTTCACATAAAGTGTATGATTTTTAATTCTGTATGAAATATTCGGGAAGTAAAACTTCAGACTTTAGAGGGTCTCGATCTTATCGCTGTCCTGTGTCAACTTGCCTGCAAATACATAGAGGTTTATCTATTTCCATGCGCATATGGAATCTGTAAGAAGGAATCTTTTGTGACATTTTATATGCATCTACAATACAGAATATGGAAATACAGCGTGAAAAAAGAGACGGATCTCGTTGAATTCTTTAAAGAGGTTCGCATTTGAGATCTGGAGTAATGTAATTTTTAGGGGAAGTGTGTTTTCGATTTCTACATTGAAGGAGAATTAGGAAATTAAAACTGGGGTCGCATTGCTTGTTGCATGTATTGAGCTACAGTGTTCTAAATTGATTCAAGATTTATTCAATTATACTTGATTTGTCTGCTGGTGTCAACACAACATAAGCAACACAAATCAATCATTACATAAAATTGATTGATTGAATATTGTTTAACGTCCCTCTCGAGAATATTTCACTAATATGGAGACGTCACAACTGCCGGTGAAGGGCTGCAAAATTTAGGCCTATGCTCGGCGCTTATGGTCATTGAGCAAGGAGGGATCTTTATCGTGCCACACCTGCTGTGACACGGGACCTCGGTTTTTGCGGTCTCGTCCGAAGGACCGCCCCATTTGGTCGCCTCTTACGACAAGCAAGGGAGTATTGAGTATCTATTCTAACCTGGATCCCCACGGGACTCATTACATAAAATAATTATATGATCATGTCCTCTAACACTACAGATAAAAAAGTTTAATTTCTAAAATTTAACATTATTTTCAAGCTCCTATCTCAGAATTTAGAATGGAACTAAAAAAGTGGGGTTAAAGTTCAAATTTTTAAGTTATTTGCAAAAATACTGAATTTTTCTACAATTGTTTTTGTATGAATTGTTCTTTTTTATTGGAAAAATATCAAGCAAATTAATAAATAACAACATTTGATCTAATTCCAAGTCTCAATTACTTATGTCATTTATGAAACTGAAATACACGTATTGGAGTTTTAAAAAACAACAAATTGTTATATCATATAGATTAAGAAGTTTTTGATTAATCAATCCTTCCGCCACAGAATGTAGTCCCTGCCAAACTCTTCAAAATTCTAATTTACACAACTGGATAGGGTTTAGTAATAGATGTAGCATATGTTTGCACCAATGGGATCAGTATTGAACCAGTAAATACTTAGTTGTAGCATCCTGCGCAGTTGTGCTCAAAAGTTCAGGAGCGTATTTCCTTAAAGGTGGAATGTATGAGGATAACTACATGATCCGCCTATTCAATTAACACGGGGTCGTAAATAATGCATTTTGACTTCAAATTTAGCTTCGATGTTCTTTCTTTCAAACTAAACAATTATAACCAACAACAACATATCCCTTTTTCAATTTAAATGATTGCTGAAAATAAACAAAATTACCCAAAGAATTTAAACTGCTCAAAAGGTAAAAACAGGAAGCGTATAGATCATATTGTTTATACTTATTTTAAGAAACTCGTGAACTTGAGTGTTTGATGTTTTCGAAAATTGGGCCAATCAGAGGATGTCCATCACACCCCTGTTTTAGGCACCTGATCCCAAATCAGGTATCTCAAGGGGTCCGTATTTGTCCAACATTGTTTTGTATTCCTTATAGGAGTTATGAGATTGATCACTGTTCCCTTTCTTCACCTTTCAGCTTGTATCATTCTTTCCATGGTGAAATCATACTTCATTCGAAGTGTTTTAACGAGACATGAAATACAATTTTAGCTTAAGAAGCCACCTTAAAGACTTACGTCATCATTTTCCGCACTTTATATTTGACCGTTGAAATTGCTACATACAATTAGATTATCTGCACTCAAAGCATTTTTGCTGACCCATGATCACATTTTTTGTAGATTTTGTAGCTTTTGATTTTCGGGGTTTTTTGGGGGGTGGGGGTGGGGATGGTGGTGGACGGTATATAATAATCTACCAAACTTAGAATTTTATGAGATCTAGAACATAATTTTGTGGCTTACCAGTAATTTTTTACCATAAATTGAATCAATGTGTTTAAATGCTTCAATACAAAGGGGCCTTCATGGCCGAGTGGTTAGAGCATCACGTTCAAAATCGCGGCCTCTCACCTCTGTCGGTGCGGGTTCGAATCCCGCTCGCGCCGGTAAGTGAGAAAGTTCCCAGTTTACTTTCGGAAGGTTGGTGGTCTCTTCCCAGGTATATTGTGTCTGGGTTCTCTCTTCCACCAATAAAAACGGCGCCACCAGATAACTGAAAAATTGTTGAGTGTGGCGGAAAACATCAATCAATCAATCAATCAATACAAAGATTTTCTTTAAACAATATAGATACACTTATGCTATACACAGAATTAGAGAAGTTATGCGCGTGAATCTTAAATCCATGTCGTTGTAAATTATTACTTTATTCTTTTCAATAAAATTACCGGGTATATCAAACTTTGCATCTTTAAGTAACTCATATACCAACTTCCCTTTTACCATAAACTCGAGCAATTAAGGAATAGAATCAAATAAAGTTTGAAGACATTGTCAAGTTCAGATTTAAACTTGTATATAGTTCTTATTGATAATCACCCATGATCCTTTCCATTTTTCTTTTCCCTTGAATTTCTCCTTGAATAGGGGATTTTCGAGTTCTTCCGTTCCGTGCATATTTTGTGTTTTAGAATCTACCTAAGTCACGTGATTTGGCGATTTTTTTAGGCATGCTTTCTTCCGGTTTAGCTAACAATTAGACGAGTTCGTTCATTTATTTTACTCAATGATTTTGATACCGAATTTAAGTACCAGTGCCATTGGTGTGTGGCAGAGGGATGTAATACGGATTTACTCAAGAGGGGAAAACAGGCACGTAACATAGTTCTTCAGGGAAGGGGGGGGGGGTGAGAAGAGGCCTTCAGGCTTCACACTACTTTGTCTAAAATTCTTGACAACAATAGATAAATATATCAAAACAAACAAATCCTAACATGTTCTTTTGACTAATATTTAAAATCTTTCAAATTTGAAATGCATGGATGAAGGTTAAGTAGTGACATACGACTTATTATACCTCAATATATATTTTTTCACACCTTTTAAAATTCAGGAGGGGGGGGGGGTTGAATGATTGATTGTTTTTACGACTCGTCGAGGAGTTTTCACTCATTTTAAGACACCAACAGCTTTAGGTTAAGTACCGCAAATTTAGACCCATGCTTAGCACTCAGGGCCGTAGCAGTGAGGGTTCCTTATCGTGCCAACGCCGTCGGGGGGGGGGGGGGGGGGGTAGCGTATCATGTATATTGCATAAGAATCCCGCTCCCCCCCCCCCCCCCCCCCCCATTCTGATCACTTGAATCGTAGGGAGAACATATTATGGATTCACGATTCACTTCATAAATTGCATTCGTACCATTCACTTCTGTCGCCATAAAAAGTCGGAAGGGGGGGGGAGGGGGGGGGGGGCTTGGTGGTTGTCTCACGAAATATATCTTTATTTGTATATATAAATAATAGAAAGTTATGGTTGTTAGAATGGGGACCATTCCCTCCCCCTCCCTCATTCTACGTGCATGCCTCAGAAGTACCGATATATCCATTATCGGATTTGCAATGCTGAAGTCGCCGTTCATTCCAATGGTGCCCAATATTTATAAAGATAAATCATGTCATAATAACATTCAATAGCTGGTATATGTCCTCATTTAATTTTCCCCCACAATTTTATTGATGATTTCGGACAACTTAGTCATTCAGTCAGTTTTCTTTACCAATAGGCGATTGACTTTCAAGAGCTTGAGATCAATTCTTTTTACGTATCTACACCAACATTTTTGGAAAGGATTTCCAAATTTGATTATAGGGCCAATCGCAAGCTTACATATAGCCTTTGTATATTACTTTTACGGTAAAAGTAACAAGAAACACTTATCTATTACAAAAATTTCTTTAGTTCGATTATACTTGCATAGAATCATCGTTCATTTCAATAGGTTGTAGACCCTACATGTATTATACTTACACAAGACTTTGTGTATTTACGTTAACTACGATAAACCGGATATGACCATGCCTAAAAAAAGTATGACGTAATAGTGACTAAATGCAGAATAAACACGGACATGGAAGAACTCGAAAATCCCCTATTGCATTGAAGCTGTCTACATCATTCACTCCTCTGCTTTTGTGTGAATTTCAGCGCTATATTTTGTACAATTCGACAAAGCTTTTTCAGACCCGATCATTTTTCTGGAATGGTGTGAAAGGTATATTATGTAGCTTCCGGAAATAACCCAGCTTCTCAGAACATATCATTGGTGGCTTTAGCAAACAGTGATGAAATCAAATAATTCTAGTTTTTCGCGAAGCTCTGATACTTGTGGAGCTTTATCTTTGAAAGGTTAAGATAACGAACAGTGATCAATCTCATAACTCCTATAAGCAATACCAAACAGAGAGTTGGGCAAACACGGACCCCTCGGTATACCGGTATATCTTGATCAGGTAAACGGAGTTATCAGTAGTCAAAGTCAGTGTGCCTAACAATCGGTATGAAACATGTCAGACAGCATTTGACCCAATGATAAGTTGTATTGGCAAACTAGATCGTTATAACGATCATTTAATTTGCGAAATGCTGATTTAAAACAATACCTTTGAAACCTCTGCACTATCAACTTGTTTGTCAGTAGCCTGCCTCCATTAAAAAAAAATGATCTTACGCAGAATTGCGTATCGAATCAGTTGAGATATATACACACCATATGCAGGTGATAATGGGATATTGCTACATAAATATGGGAAGTTGACGATGGAGAAGCTGAAATCATCCCAAATATAAGGACTTGGTAGAACATTTACTGGATCCAGCAATGTGTCTTTCTTTGTAAGGATTTTTGTAAAGTTTAGGAATCCAGTATAGGTATGGTAACTCATATCCATCCGACCCATTGACTGTATTAAATGTGTCTAAAACTGAAGCATGGTTTTGTAGAATTTCAGCTATTGAAATGGCAGTTGAGTACAAGTCCTATTACCAAATGTGTAATTAATGCAAAGTTCGTTTCAAATACAGTCGTAATAATGAGCCTTACAAACAAGGACACTGATATTACAAGCTTTTTCAGCTGGAACCAAAACATATTCCTCATGTAACTTATCTAATTCATTTATTACTTCTGGTTTTTAAACACAGAAGGATAGACGGTACGTACTTTTGTTTTGATTTGTCTAATGCGGGATTTTAATATTCCTCTTATATTTAAAATCCATTTTAACAATGTATCAAATTCTTCTTTTTCATATTTAGCCGATAATCTTCGACAGAATTCATAATAGAGATGAATTTCGGTCGCCAATTGAAAGACCGAGATTCTTTGTATTTAGAACGTTAAGATAAGTGATTTGAGGTTCTTGTTTTCAACTATATCAACATCACCAGTAGTGACATGTCCAGCTGGACTATAGTTGAAAGAAGACGAATAACAAGAGCACGTAGGTGAATTAAATATAAGATGGTCTATATTTAGGCACTACAAAGTTTGTTTATGATTAAAAAGTTTGGATGCAATAGTAGATGGATATTTGTAGGAAATACAGGGTCTAGACTTGAACTTGATATATGTTGGAATACAAAACTGAACTCTTTTACGGCGAATGTTGCTTATGTTGACGGCATCTATTCCTTTGTTTGTAAATTTAATCTTAAGGAACTGGTAGCATAGTTCGGAAGGAACATCATCCATGACGCGCGGTGGATTACAGAACCTGTGGTTGGCAACATCCATAATCATAAAGTTCAGTCTATATTCTGGTATTGAAAACTCCAAGTACAGACTAGCTTTGGCTTCTTCAAATAAGTATTTAAAACTCTCAATGGAACAGGGTAAAGTTTTGTGCGATTATGATGTGGACATAATTGTCTGTTGACGTAAGGCAAAAGTGAATCTATCCATGTATAAGCTCCATCATCACGGTTCCTTGTTAGTCGGGCCAGTTGTCTGAGTTTTTCACTTTATCCTTTATTCTCTTGGGCTCTTGGGCTGTTGTAGCACTATGTGTGTTTTCAGCCGTGTTGGAATCTCCGGAACAGAGTGCTATAGCAATCTGGTGCGAATACTGGGCTGATTTATGTGTTTCGCTAAATACTTCTACGTCACAAGGAAAGAAATTTGACCATTTATATAGCGTATTTCAATTTGAATAACATTCGAAATATCTATGCTTTGAATATTGGATAAAGAGCGGAATTTTATATGTAGATGTTTTGATGGAAATGGAGAAATGTGTATAGTGGATTATTTTTGTTATATCTTAAAAACCAAGAACAATATCTATTGTGATTATACATTGTATCATACTTAAGAAAGCACTAAATCCTTTCAAGAATATGTTTCATTTTTTATATGCAAAATATATAAACATTCATAAAAATCTTGTGACGCTGATAATAATACAAAAAGTCGGATATATTATGTTTTCATTAACGACAAATGTCAAATTCTTTCACAGTGTGCACAGGGAAGGCGATTGATGAAAGGCATTTTTCCTTTTCAATCGAAGCATTTCGTTTAACATACACCAATATCACCCATCGCCTTGTATGTGCACATATCAAACTACTGCCAAACGTAAGTAAAAATTTGAAGTTTTTGTTTTAAAAAATAGCGATCCGGGTAAAATCGGGAGTTTATTATTCTAGTATGTGACGTTCTGGTACCATTTCGTTTGTATATTTAAAGAGAGAGTGTTGCCACCAAATAACTTCCATAGGTAAAAGCGTGTCATCTTCTACTTTATTTTTCTTGATTTTGTTAGGCCAAAATCATATGCTAAGCGTACTTTGTTCTTTCCTGGCACTCATTTCAAAGGATCTCGTATAGATTTTTAAAAATTTCACTTTACAATTTCAAACAATAAGAGAGGTTCAAAGTACTGGAAATTAGATGTACATGTTGATTGATTGTATCTTATTTAACGTCTCTCTCGAGAATTTTTCACTCAAATGGAGACGTCACCAAGACCGGTAAAGGGCTTCAAATTTAAGCCTATGGTCGGCGCTTATGGTCATTGAGCAGTGAGGGTTCTTTTGCGTTCCACACCTACTGTGACACGGGACATCCTTTTTGAGGTCATCTCCGAGGACCTGTAACATTCACACCTGATGCCGAGCGTTTGGCGATGGAACTATCACTACCTGTTTTAACGACTTAGGTCTGTCGCGGCCGGGATTCGAACCCCGACTATCCGTATCCGGGGTGAACGTTCTACCTCTAGACCACCGCGGCTGTTAATCGTACATTTAATGGCGCTTAAAACATCGAAAGTAAAGATTTGAATTTCGTCTCTTTCCAAAAGAAAAATACTTTTTATTTCATGAGCTGGTGCGACAATTTTTTCATTGTTAAGCTGCACCGAGGACATTCAAATTTCAATACGTCAGTATACTCACATTCTAGCGACAATGGAAAGTCATCTTAAGGGTAAACATTCTGCTTTTTCAATCTAAATTCGTACATTTTTTGCAAAAACGATAGTCTTGATAAGAATGATGTCTAACGGAGAGAGAGAGAGAGAGAGAGAGAGAGAGAGAGAGAGAGAGAGGGGGTGCGTGAGTGTGTGTGTATATCTGGAATAGCAGAATGTTGATATTTCAATACAAAATGCAATGCTTGACCTGGATATATATATTTATATAGAAAGTAATCAATTCTAATATTTCATTTTAATGGAAAATATATAACATTTATTGTAGTACCTCAGAATATAATACAACGATATTCATGATGGATATTTTTTTCTAAACTTATGTTATAATAGCATTACTAATACCGATGTTAAAATGCTAAATACACGAAAAACATGATAATCAAAAATTTCATTTCTTCTGATCAAGGAAAATGAGCATGATACTACCAAAGTAGCAGATTTGTGTTTTTTGAATTGATGTGGTTCATTTACATAGCAGTTGATTCTCAATCTCTGTCTGCCTGGAATATACATACTGTCGTCGCTTTCACTCCATGTGAAATATACATGGTTTTGTTTTACATTTCAGCTGAATTTCTATCTGGAATGTACATAGTCGTTTTCACACTATGTGAAATGTACATGGTTTTGCTTTTCACTGTAGCTGAATTTCAATCTGGAATGTACATAGTCGTTTTCACTCTATGTGAAATGTACATGTTTTTGTTTTACACTGTAGTAGGTTATTTATTTTGAATGTACACGGGTTGTTACACTGGAACTGCTTCTTTTTGGAATGTACATTACTTCTTTACAACAGGTTGCGTATGTGGAATGTACATGCTTTTTTACGCTGTATCATTTTGTCTATTTGGAATGTACATGGTTTCGTTATACTATAGCAGGTTGTGTATTTGGAATGTACATGATTTCGTTATACTACAGCAGATTGTCTATATGGAATGTACGTGTTTTTTTCAACTTTCTTTATACCGTATCAGGTTGCCTGTATGGAATGTACCTTGTTTCTTTAAACCGTAGCAGATTCTCTATGCGGGATGTACACGATTTCTGTTTTATGCCAGTTGCTTTTTTAATGTCATGTGCACAAGTTTCCTTTACATTTCTGTCGATGACTTACGGGTGTTTTATATCGCGGTTGATTCGTTACGTGGAATGTACATAGTTTCTTTGACACAAACTCCACCAGAACCGCCATTATAGGTATTTCCTAGCCCGTTCCTTGTCTTGAATCTGAGGTAGTTACCACTGCGGCTTGGATCTACATTACTTGTCTGAAAAGAAATCATGAAGATGAACATATGGATTATAATATAGAACTTTTCGATATTCACAAATACCTAATATCAAAGGTCGTGAAGGAAACTGAAGTATATATTTTATTAGCACAATCTTCTCTCAAGGCAATCATGTATGTTCAATGGTCATGCAACACTTTTGTTCAGTTGAATATGCAACTATTTTTCAAATATAATCAACATATATGCAAATGAATTACCGAATCAAATTTCCCCTTGTGTTTTCGTGTGCTGACACGTAATGTGTTGGCCCCGACCTCACAAAGGTCTTTTTCTAACGAACTCTTTACTGAACCTCGGTTCCTCCGTCCACTGCCCGAGGAAGAAGAGGAGGAAGTCTCTTTAAGGATGGGTTCCTGGCGGACGATCTTAAATCCACAACACAATTTCGGCATAACTTTTTCTTTAAATAGTTTCGTTGTTAGAGTATAAAGAAGAGGATTGATGGCGCTATTTATAGGCATTACGAAAATGATCAACCAAGCATAGGTATCCTGATTAATTTCGTATCCTGAAATTGTTCATAATTGATTTTAATACATCAAACAACACAGTTGAAAGCAGTGAATAACAGTTTTTAAGCATAACTTACCTGAAATGGCTATGAATTTTATAATGATGATTGGCATCCAACACAGAAAGTCGGTCAATATTATAAAAAAGAAACGTTTCATGAGAGTCCTTTCTTTCTTCTCAAATTGAGAACGCACCGTCTTTGTAGATCGCTTTATTGCTATGAACATAGTGACATAGGCAAAGCAAATGAAAGTGAATGCTGCCATATTCAGTCCAAGAAATAAAAACACTGAGTACTGCCAGCCTTTAGCCCAGGGTCTGTGGAGATGAAAAGGAACACACACTGCATTATCCTTGTAGAAATAGTTTCCAAAGAATTCCGGGATAAACACAGGAATAACTGACAAGGAAAGCGAGATAATCCAAATTGTACAAACGTTTATTAGAGCGAATTTAAAGCTCTTCCGTCTACGGAATAAAGGCAGAGTTATGCTTATATAACGGTCAAGGGTTATCAAGGTCAAAGTCAACACAGATGCCTCATTACTAAGTGTACTGAGAATACCACATGTGTCGCATGTAACACTAGAACGCCATCCTTCATCCTCAATCAGGTAATTTCCTCTGAATTTCTGATCATGATACCCAATAATGATCAAGTAAATCCCCATTATCATGTCGGCGAAAGATAGATTTTTTATGTAAAAAGAATGCACCTGGTTGTCTTCACGTAACAAGCTTCTACCCAGCAGGACCAAAAGGTTACCAAAACATGCACAGATGGCGACGAGCCACACCATAATGCGAAGAAATCCGTTCTCCAGCAAGTTGTATCTACTTGATATTCCATCACCAAATGGTTGACAATGTACGTGGCTTGGTACATAGGAACACATGTAAAACTCGTCAAAATACCTGAAATAGATATATCGAAAATGCAATAGAATATTTATAAGACTGAACATGTGGGTTTTTTTTTTAAATTCCAACCAGTACCGTATTACCGAATACTATTTTCTCCTGTTGGACAATAAAGGAATTTAATAATTCTAGAAGTAGGCAGTACATACAATATCCTATGTTTCCAATATTTTCCCCTCGACATTAAGGTAATAAGGGTACGATGCTTGGACAGAGTGGTGTAACTAAGAATCACTATGCACTGCATCACACGTCACATACAATTTAACGTGTCCATAAACCTTTGGAAAACTACCATTGCTAGACACAATTAATGCAGAGATGCATTCTAGGAAAACCCACCTTAGCATTTCTATCTACTTTGCAAACTGAAAACCATTTTCCCCTCAAGTTAAGTGGAAAATATCTAGAAAACGTATGACCGTTACAGATCCTTTGACTTAATCGTTTCCAATGTATGAGCGTTACAAGATCCTCGGACTTAACCGATTCCATCGGTCTTACAGCGACAGACAAACGTTTAGTCAGGAAACCTCCTGTATATGGACATTGACATACCAAGTATATGTTGGTAAACTTTTTTCGAGTACCAAGAGATTTGATGCCCAAGTAAAGCGAGGGACCAATTTGAGTGGCAAGATAAATGTTTAATTAATCAAATTCTTTGTGGCTTCTGTTTAACTTATCATAACCCTTTTGTATTTTTATCCTTAATCGAGATCATCAGAATTTATCTTGATTGGTGCAATTTTGTACTGACTGGGTTTGATAGTTAGTACCCTCAAAGGAAGTTTACCTGTATTTAAGGTCGATCGATCCTCATGTGATGTCATAGGTTTTTGCAAAAATCTTAATAAATTAAACTTTGCACATGACAGAAATATATCTTTCTGAGGAATGTTATTCACTGAATATAATAAAATATCTGGCAAACTAATAATACTGAAAAAGTTTATATTTTCCATAGATAATTAATCATTTATGATTTTAAAAATGTTGTCAAGGGCAATAACTCCTATGTTTGAATTTCCTCTAGTGGATGTCTATTATACATTGGTTTCCCTAATATGTACTTTTAATCTATACATATTTATGAATTAGCAGGGTTTTTTTTAAAAAAAAAAACCTGTTGATATCTAAATTTTGTCTTTTCAACAAGTTTTTATCTATTTGTATTATTCTGTTTAACGAAAATGTGTGATTTTCTGATGTTGATGTATACTTCTGTTTTTTATGTCTGACATCTTTAAAAGGGTGGTAACATATCCATTTTCTTTGGTTATTAATTAAATTAAACTATATTGAGGATGGAACTACCTTAACAGCTAGATAAGGGTACATAATATATAGTTTTAAGAGTAATCTTTTTTTACATATTCAAAATATATTCATCCATACATGTATTTCAAGACTGCGTCATGCCTTTTTAAATGGATTAAAGTCAAGGATTTACAAATAGTAGTCTTTTTGGACATTAGTGAGGATTCGTTTTCGGGCATGCTATAAAAAACACCCTTGCACGTTCTAGATACTGTTTCTGAAAAATGACCTTGAATAAACGAGAATGTTTGGGTGACCCGAGTGATCAAAATCATACTGGTAGAGCAATAAACCTGTCACTGTCTCTTTTAAATTCATTTCAATTTCTAGATGTGTCGCTTTGTGAACGAATCCTGAAACCGAGATAGCGAGTGCTCATTTTACGCTATTTTAATGAAGTGTTAGTGATGGGACATAACAGAGACGTCAAGAGAAAACGAACAAAACAGATATCCTAAATATAATTCGAGTACGGATTTTTACCGCTCTATCAGTATATCCGATCTTCTGTGCATGTTGTCCACCCAAACATTTACAAGTGTTGTACGGTGTTTTATTATAATATTTCATGTTTCATGCCAATTCTGTTAATCAAATGTAAGTGGAAACACCATCCATATTCATAGAGCATGACGCCCTCTCCTTGATTACTTCCAATAATAGATAATTATTGATTTGATCATTATAAATACAATGGCCTAGTCACCCAAGCTTGGACTTGGGGTACGCGAAGTGATATGGTATAGGCAAGACTATTATTCGTGGTGGGGAACATGTTCTATCATAATGCTAAAATACTTACACAAAACGGAGTTCTTGTAGACCTCTTAAAGTCTCTTTGTGAAGGCTTTTAAAGGCATTATTCCTCAGATCTCTGGAAACATAGTACAAAAGATAATTGTATCTAGATTCATGAAAGTGTTGCTGTTGGTAACTATGTCTTATCAATTGTATTTAACGTTTAGATAGATAAAATACAATAAACACGAGATATATGCTTCTAGCAGAACTGATGATGTTTACACGACCTGTCAGTTTGATAAAAAAAAAAACCCACAAGTTATATTGATATTAGAAACACATTATGGAGTACGAAATTTTCACAATACGGAAGCAGGGGGTAATTACTGCAGAATACGCAAATTATCCCGCCCGGTTCCCTTGATTTCTATCCCCTTAACACTGTACAAAAGACTTTAGTCCTTAGATAATCGATTTACTCTTTAATTGCTGGACATCAAGATCAATCGCAAGACGGACATAACGGAAATAAGATTGGACCGCAGTGGTTTGTCACTTACAATCAACCGTTTTAATTGAAAGAATGCCATCGCACCTTGTATGATTATTTTACAATTATTAGAATGTCATTGCACATTTTACAAAACTGAATGCTTCCTTGCTGAGCTGATGAATGAACTATTAAACTAATTTCAATGAGTAAATCATATAAGAGCAGTGGTTAGATATTAGGATTTATATTTGTTTGTTTTACAACGGTCTCTACGAGAATTTTGTACTCATATTGAGATATCAACAGTTGAAGGTGAAGTTCTCTGCTTAGTTCTCAGGGCCGTAGCAGTGAGGGTTCTTTAACGTGTCAAAACTTGCCGTGACATGCGACCTCCGATTCGAAAGACCCGTGATTCTCACTTTTAAATACCGGGCGCTAGGCGGAGTTGAAATCACTACCTATGTTTACGTCTTAGGTTTGACTCGGCCATGAAGTGAAGATCCCTTGCTCATGAAGACAACCTTTCTACTACTTAACTATCGCGACCAGTATCATTATTGCGTATTGTATAGTTGTTCTAATGTCTGTATATGTTTTTATATGAAACATTTCATGTTAAATTCAGCGTGTGTTCCAATGCCCTTGAACCTTAGAAGGAGAAAAAATAAGAACGGCGTTTATTTGTTTGCTTTCTTCTGTTTCCTGAAAAGGGTATAAAATGCCTCTTTGAACTGTCAATTTTCATTATGGTATATCAAAGTTTAACTCCCCGTGGCATAAATGTATTTGCTGGCGGAGATCTAGAAAGCTACCATTAATTAACGTATTTCGGAGATCAATATATTGGGAAAATTTTGCACATATTTTTCCATTTATTAGTCTAATCTCAGACTGGGAATAAACGTATTCGCTATGTTTTCATTTTTTCATCAATAATATCAAGTGTTCACTAAGAAGCATAATTCGTAGGCACAAATGCTCAAGTTTACTTGGGTACAATAATAAAGATAACAATGTATTATTTACGTTTTATAATCGATACAATTTTGGTCGTCGATGATGTTTTCCTTTACAGACATAAAATATAAACGAAGTATTGAATATTTTATTCATTTTTCTCCTTTGCTTTATAAAATGTAAATAAGATCGGTTCCCAAAATTGTTTCTACTCAAACCATTGGCGGGATACCTATTATAGAAGTTTGTTCGCGCCGTATCACACTTTCTGTGTTGGCTAAGATGGTTAACGAACGAAACCACGAACTGACTGGATTACTATGTTCGATAATTGATTTGCAAACCTGGGAAATATGTCCTCCCATGCTATCCGATTACTTCTTAATTACCTTGCTGACATCGTAATGGCGAAGAGCATGAACAGTAGTACTAGAATGACACTTAATCAACAACCTTACATAAATCTGTAGACAGAACTATTTACTGAAGATACATAATGTATTTCCATGAATATTTAAAAAATCATGCCATGCTCGTTGTTTTAGTTGTACAAAACTGAATCATAATAAAGGAAGATATATTTTCATTGACAAAATCAAACCCATACATATATATATGGTTATTTTTCGTCAAACTACGTGAATATGGTGCTTCCAAAAGAAAGGTTTTAACATATTGGTAAATTTTATTATTTCTTGTGCAAATTCTCTTACCCTTATTCGTCTGTTTATTCACTTTGTTTGTCATTATGAAAACTCCTCTTATTTAGATCGACTACATGCTAAACATGAAATAAAGATTTCATAATACATGTACTTCCTATCAATGAAGGATTTCTTATATCGGAGTAGCATCCATCATTGATATGTGTACATATTTGCTGTTACACCATATAAAAGTACTAAGCAAACATACAGCGATATCAGGCTAGTCAAATGTACCATAGCAGTCGGCGACACGGTCACGATGCTGTTGTACATCAAATTTCTGTAGAATAAAAGAAAATGGAACATTTATTGTTATGATGGATTAATAAACAGAATAATAATGAGCAATCTAATCTAATACATGTAACACTTTATCTCAAAGTTCAGTGACAGCCTCGGAGTGTCTCCAATCTGTATTGCATTGCATGTTAAGCAAACTAGAATACCTCGTGGTGTTGAGATTGATAGCAAAGCTATATGATTTTTATTCTGTGGGACATTAAATTTGTCTATATGTAACCTATATACTTCAGTAACTTTAAAGAAAGAGAAACATTTGAATAAATTAAGCGAATTTATACAAAATTTCCGACTGATGTCTCTTTTTAGAAAGATTGGGGAAAAACTTACAAATGGGTTAGATTCTTCAATCCCTGGAAAACATTGGGGGAAATGGAAATTATCTTATTTTTAGACAGTCCTCTGAAATTGAAAAATTCAATGTTTATGTACCTATAAATGAAATTTCTGTATAAGGTACTTCATGTATAATGACAAAGATGTAATCAAATTAAAGGAGTTTTACAGCTGCAATGAATTGTTCAAAATGTCAGAATATTGCTTAAATAATTGAGTACAATTTTAAAGGTACATAATTGCATGTTCTCCAATTTGAAAATATGTAAACGAATGGCCTGACGCAATTGAAAATCAGAAAGAAATTACATTTCAAAAGATTTTATATGGTGACCCACACATTTCTTCGTGAAATTTTATAGATAATAATAGCATGTCAAGGTTTCTGATAAATTAATATAAATGCATGTCATTCGTTCTTTTAACTTCGAAATATGATCTTTTAGATCTAATATAAAATGTGGGGAAGAGTACATTAGTGTGCATACATAAAAATGATAAGGCTTTGAACGTAGGTCTGAATCAAAGTAGTGCAAAATTGTAGCTACACATTAATTTTCACTCATGCTTATAGAAATCAGCATGGAAAAAAACATTTCAAAAAAACATGTGTCAAGTACAGCCCGTGACAGTGTAGCAAGAAGTTCAATGTAATCGAAATTTACTAGATAGTCGAGCTAATTAGTGCACTGGCCACATGATGCTGGGAAGTTTGGTTCCGCAGGTCCCGAGTTCAATCCTGGACAGGGGCGGAAGATAGTGAATTTCTGTGTGTTTTATATTCAAAAATTTCTTTACTTACGTCAGTTAATACAATCTATCTGCTTTACAGAAATAGTTGACGTCATGCGGTGTTTGACAGTGTAGCGAGAAATCCATCGTCATCAAAAGCAAGTTTTCGGCTTGTCTGGATTGTCAAGCAGTGCGGGCTGCTATGAGACTTCAAGTACATGTGTATAGTATCTTGACGATGTACTTTTAATTAAATGTGTCCTAACTTGTTATTCCTATTGACTTAAGTACACTTATACAAAAAACAAATAATGCATGAGTGATATACATTTTTCGCTTAATTTGATTGTTATAAATTCCAAAAAAAAGGGGAGCAATGTGTAAATTTAATATGATGCTCAAACATTATCGTTGAAATATATCATAATCTACATGAAAGGTGAAACATTTTCCCCACTGCTTTTGTTTCATTGAGACATCATGGAAATGAAAGGTGAAAATGAGGAACAGTGATCAGTCTCATAACTCCTACAAGCAATACAAAATCGATAGTTAGGCAAACACGGACCCCTGGACACACCAAAGGTGGGATCAGGTGCCTAGGAGGAGTAAGTATCCCCTGTCGACCGGTCACACCCGCCGTGAGCCCTATATCATGATCAGGTAAACGGAGTTATCCGTAGTCAAAATCAGTGTGCCAAGAACGGCTTAACAATCGGTATGAAACACGTCAGACAGCAATAAATTACATTCCATAGGGTAAATTTATTCCTTTTACTAATAAAACATTTCGTCATTATAGGTTAAATACCTTATATGAAAGGTGAAGATAACGAACAGTGATCAATCTCATATTTTTTTCTTTGTTTCTTAGTTTTACTAGTTGGCTAGATGAATGATCTCTTATAGTGACTATCTTCTAGAGTAGGAATATTAAATTAACTTTTTTTGCTTTGTTTTATGGGGCAGCTATCAGCAATGTCGCGATTATATATTTCTTCATGTGAACTGATTTATGTGAATACAGTAGATCGAACTCCAATGTTTATTAATGTATTAGAAACACTGGGCTTAGCTATGACTTTGTAATACTTGTATTGCAATAAGGATAACAACGAAGAGGCATGGATGCATCTTTTCATCCGTCACCTAGACCTAAAGGTCAAGATGAATGTTAAATCATACTTACAAGGTATGTAGAGACGAAAGCGGGGCAAACGCATGGTCCTCTATTTTAAATAATCCATTATCATCGATGTATCTATAAATCAATTGAAGACGTTTTCTTAAGCGTGTTGGTTCACACATTGGTTTAAAAACACAGATTCAGAAAGCTTCTAAGTTACCAACAGAACTTTACAAAGCAGGAAAAATGTTGATATCTTAAGATATATATACTCACAAAATCATTAGATTTTTTAAATGGTGAAAGAAGTGCTCTTTGATTGATGTTAGTCTATTTGACATAAGAGACCTGCAAAAGAATAAGGTAATTCGGTTATGAAACTTGGAAATCCAAACTATGTTTTTATGCATTCTGTATGCATTCAATCTAAATATCTCGAACCCTCTGATATCTCGAAATTTTTATCGGCCCATCGAGTTCGAGCTAATGTGGTTGGACTGATTTCACAAATATTGATTGATTGAATATTGTTTAACGTCCCTCTCGAGAATATTTCACTCATATGGAGACGTCACCACTGCCGGTGAAGGGCTGCAAAATGTAGGTCTAAGCTCGGCGCTTAAGGCCAATGAGCAGGGAGGGATCTTTATCGTGCCACACCTGCTGTGACACGGGGCCAGGGTTTTTGCGGTCTCATCCGAAGGACCGTCCCATTTAGTCGCCTCTTACGACAAGCAAGGGGTACTGAGGACCTATTCTAACCCGGATCCCCACGGGATCACAAATATTGATACCTCTTCTCAATTCTCATCATAAATCAATAACCTAACTTGTTGGTTGTTTGTTGTTTAACATCTCTTGTAGGATATTGTATATCGAATAATTTGGAACTGTCTTTTGTCGGATGACAAAAATTCGCAAACGATGAAGTATTTCAAAATATTCGCTCATATATAGATAAAATAGCAGTCTTCAGTAGGTTGGAAACAAGACATATGTTATGACATAGATAACGAATCGTGAATTTACTTTCGTCACAAACAATCGTTTTCCTCGCATACCTCTTATTCAGACCTATATGCTATTCACGTGGTCCAATCCAGTGGCGTTTCTTTATCATGCTACATATATCACATACGAATCTTAGTTTTCAAAGTATTAACCATTATAACTGTAACTGTCACTTGTAAAACTGAGTGCTTGTAACAATTTATGTATGTTGTAGCTCGAAATCGAACCCATATCCTATAACCCACAAAGCAAAATCTAGATCTAATTCACAAGTCCACAATATACTTACAATACTTCTAACTCAGACAGATCTTTAAATGCGTCTGTGTCTATATGTCTAATCTTATTGAAGCCAAGATACCTGAAATAAAAACGACTTTTTTTCATAAGTGCTGTACCACTGTATAGGTACTATTACTGGCATTTATCATAAATCTGAAACGTGGTCGTCTTTACAAAATTTTATGAACGTGCAACATTTAATCTTATTAACTAATATTTTCAAATCAACGTGTTTGCATTTTAATGAGAATTTACTGTAGTGAACACAATTTTTTGTCCAAATTCAATATACCTGATAATGTATTTTTCTAAAAGCACCTACTGCAAAAACTGATTGTTTTTTAAAAAATGTTATTTGCACCAAAACTGCGTATTTGTTACCATGCGAGGTTAAACCCCAGTAAAAAAGTGGGATCGGGTTGGACGAAAACCTTATCATTATAGTATTTTAATACCCAGTGAATATTGATTTCAGTATTCAGAAATTATACTGAACATTTATATTTAGAAGACAAAACATAAGTAGAACACTTTCCTTAATCCGTTGGACAGTGACACGGAAGGTAATGCATATTTTAAATGATGTCACAATTTGGGAACACGAGCAGAGAGTGGAATTTCGTGTTCCGATGATAACTATTTACTAGTACATGTAGATGTGTTCCAGAACAAAATATTAAATTTGATCACAAAGCATTTTCAGCGAGAAAAATAAGCTCTAATTGTACAAACACTGTCGTTGCTGATATGTATACAAACAATGTACATGTAGGCAAAGTTGCACGCAGAATAAAGATAAAATGTATACAACATACTTACAAACGTTTCGTTCGCTTCAGGTTTGAAAACATTTGCTGATTTAAGATAGTAAGAAGATTGTTTTCTATCTTTCTACAAAATACAAGAAAGAATTTACAGTAGAAACATAATTAATATTAATTTCTTTTGCTATTTTTTTTTTAAATTCTTCATAACAAATATGAATTATTTATGATATATCCCTTATTACAACGCCAAGAAAATATATTTTAAGATATTGAAAACCTATTATCACATTTCTACAATCAATATGATGATGTTTGGTCCTATCGCATCATTTTATTAACATACAAGTACCATTCCGGGCGAGCAAGGATAATAGATAAAAAATGAAATCAGATTCGCAATATGTTTCTTAGCAAGTGACACAAAAACATATGAATTTTATTTCATTTCTCATAGATTCTCCTTGCTTTTTTCACAGGTTGACTGGTCGAGATAATTCATTGGTTGAGTATCCGCTTCGTAACCGGGAGGTCGTGGGTTCAAGACCCACTCGTGTCATGGCCGTGTCAAACATAAGACAAAAACATGGGTAGTGATTGCTACTTCGCCAAATGCTCGGCATTTTGGAGTGCGAATCGTGGATATTTAAGAAAAATCAGATGCGGCAGGCGTCGGCACGTTAAAGAACCTGAACGCTAAGCATTGATCCTTGTTTCACTTCACCTACAGCTATATTAGCGTCTCAGTATCTCGAAGGGACGAAAAACAAATAAATATTGGCAGATGGTTTGTTTTGTTTCCTAAGATTGATATTTAATCAAGACATTCTTAAATCAGAAAATTCATAAGTCTTCCTCAGCCTTCTCACTGTCCGTCAATGTAACCACAGACCAACACCAGCTACAAACAGGTTTACCTTCCGTATCCTTAAGCTACGTCCAGTATCCAACAATGTTTACTGACCCCCAACTAGTATTAGAACTCTGAGCTGGTGATATATAAATTCCGCTACTGTCGAAAGACACCCATAACTTATAAATTCGAAGGATGTGTGCACTCAGTTGCTACTTTTTTTGTCCATCAAACAACACTGTGGCTTTCTTTGTGAATCTAAAATATTGCAAATAGATGAAGGAAAGTCACCCCAAACGATTTTTCGCTGCACTCAAAAGTCATCCAAAAATTCCAAAAACGTTCTGTTTCATTGTTTGTTTCTTTGACGTCCCTTTGCGATTTAATTTCACACTTATTGAGAGTCCTCCAGGTGTAGATACGTGTACAATATCACTTAAAACCGTAACAGTGAAGGTTCTTTATCGTTCCAACGCCTGCAGTTTTACGGTATCATTAAAATAAACCTGAATGTTGACGAGCATTTGGCGAAGGAGCATTTTAGCGTCTTCGGTTTGAAGCGGCCAAGGTAGGGATCCTTAACCTTCCATTCACTGAGCAAACTCTAACCACAGCACGAAAGTTCGAAAGACCAAGAAAGTTTTAACGAGAGGGTTGATGTCCTTATAAGCAACATGAAAGTGAATAGTTGTACTGGGCTTGGGAAAGAATGCTATAAACTCCAAACCATACCAGAAAAATTCTCGACAAATACATATATACATTTAAGTAAACGAAATGTTTCATGTTTTAATGCACAGAGAAGGCACCGGTCCCATAATTTTAATGAACACACGGAAAACCTATATATCTCCATTTTACCATCACTGATACTCGAATAACATTTCAGTGTTAGCGCTTTCAGCTTTAATTTCTCTTCAGACAGTTATAAAATAAAAGTTTTATAACTGTCCGAGGAGGCATTAAAGCCGAAAGCGCTAACACTGAAATGTTATTCGAGCTTTGTCTTTCTTGACTTTTATTATTGGATATATATATATATATAATAAAAGTCAAGAAAGACAAAGCTCGAATATATATGCAAGGTGAAGATAACGAACAGTGATCAATCTCATAGCTCCTACAAGCAATACAAAATAGATAGTTGGGCAAACACGGACCCCTGGACACACCATAGGTGGAATCAGGTGCCTAGGAGGAGTAAGCATCCCCTGTTGACCGGTCACACCCGCCGTGAGCCCCATATCCTGATCAGGTAAACGGAGCCATCCGCAGTCAAATCAGTGTGCCAAGAACGGCTTAACAATCGGTATGAAACACGTCAGACAGCATTTGACCCAATGCGAGGTTGTATTGACGAACTAGATCGTTATAACGACCATAGAATTTGCGAAATGCTGACTTCAATCGAGACTGTTGAAATCCCTGTACCATCAACTTGTTTGTCAGTAGCTTACCTCGATTTAAAAACTGACTATACCCAGAACAAGCTCTTGCATATCGAATATATAATATATATATATATATATATATATATATATATATCATAAAACTGTGAAACATTCGAGGCAATATCCCTGAAGAGCCGTAAGGCGAAAGCACTAGCAGGAACTGATCGTTGATTTTTATGTGATTATTTTGGATTTATTCTTTTAAATTATTTAAGAACTGTGCCAATTTCTTCATATCTATTTGCTTCATATAGTTAGCATGAACCAATAACTAATCGTGGTGCCATTTACGAACAATACTATATATCTGTATCATCGACCACAAAGTCCAGAACAAATATTATTTATTTTAGGAGTATCAAAGTACTATGCCCTTTACGAAACAAATCTTTTTTTAAATTCCTTTGAAGACTTAGAAGTCAAACCTTGGTTGGAAAAAGATGAAGATGATACACATTTTGAAAGTTTCTTACAAAAGAAATGCATTTTGTCTACTCCCTGTTGCCAAGAGTATCTGCATTTCGAATACTAGAAGCCAAATCCAAACAAGCAGTGATCAGGTGTCACCGAAACCAATCGGTGTTAGACGGAGAAACAAATAGATGGTTACTGCATTCCTCCAGAGAGATCTCAGCAGAACAGGAAGGGCGTTTGTCAAATAGATATATACAGAATAAGTACTTATATTCGTGGCCACAGACCCCAACAGCATGGAGGTAATATAAAAGTAATATATAAGTAGACAAACGGCACACTAACAACTCAACTTTATGACAAACGGGATGATTTCAGCTTCTCCATCGTCAACTTCACATATTTATGTAGCAATATTCCATTATCAGCTGCATATGGTGTTTATATATCTTAACTGATTTGATACGCAAGAGCTTGTTCTGCTTATGGATAGTTTTTAAATCAAAGCAGGTTACTGACCAACAAGTTGAGGGTTCAGGGGTTCAAACCGTCTTGTTTAAAATCAGCATTTCGCAAATGCTATGGTCGTTATAATGATCTAGTTTGCCATACCAACATATCATTGGGTCAAATGTTGTCTGACGTGTTTCATATTGATTGTTAGTCCGTTCTTGGTACACTGATTTTGACTACAGTTAACTCCGTTTACCTGATCAAGATATAGGGCTCACGGTAGGTGTGATCAGTTGACAGGGGATGCTTACTCTTCCTAGGCACCTGATCGCACCTCTGTTATATCAAAGGGTCTACTCTCTATTTTGTATTGCTTATAGGAGTTATGAGATTAATCACTGTTCGTTATCTTCACCTCTCATACAATTATCAATATTTATCAATATAGTCTGACTTCGAACAAACCCGAAACAAGATGAAATCTGCTAGACTAGAAGTGTTGGAGTCATTCAAATACAGTTTTCAATCCCTGAGAGCTGATTGTGAAAGGTATATTTCTGGTGACATAAATATTGATTTTAACCCAGCAAATTTTCTGTATAGAGCATATGTGCAAGTCTTGAAATATTTTTGAAGAGAAGCAAATAATAAACCTATAATAATCACAGATTCGTCATGATCAGCTATTGACTACAGAGAGAAGAAAATTAGCCCAATAAGACACAATATCCGTCGGGTTAAGTGATCATTTCTTAACGACGAATATCCAAAGGGCACGAATCGAATACAAATTTTCAAATACCCTTCAATCGAATGCTGAATGTAGCCTGTCTGAAATAACACACAGAACTATAATGACAACAGATAGATTCGACCTAATCACTGAAAGAGAGAAAGCTTTATACCAACAAATTATAAGGTTTTAGTGAAGTCAGAAATGAAAGAAAAAGAAGCGAGAACCGAAGACTTTTTAAACAAAATATATTGATTGATTGTATGAAAAGTGAAGATAACAAACAGTGATTAATCTCAAAACTCCTATAAGCAATACAAAATAGATATACAAAATAGTTAGTTGGGCAAACACGGACCCCTGAACACACCAGAGGTGAGATCATGTGCCTAGGAGGAGTAAGCATCCCCTGTCAACCGGTTACACCTGTCGTGAGCCCTATACCCTGATCAGGTAAACGGAGTTGCCAAGAATGGTCTAACAATCGGTATGAAACACGTCAGACAGCATTTGACTCAATTATAAGTTGTATTGGCAAACTACATTGTATATCATTATAACTACCATTGTTTTCTCTGGAGAATTTTTCACTCATGTGGAGAAGTCATCATTGCCAATGACGCGCTGCAAAATTTAGGCCTATGCTCGACGCTTATGGCCTTTTGTCAGGGGGATCTTTATCAAGCGACACCTGCTGTAACACCTGCTGTAACACGGGGTCTTGGTTTTTACGGTTTCACCCGAAGGACCACCCCATTTAGTTGTCTCTTACGACAAGCAAGGGGTACTGAGGACCTATTCTAACCCGGATCCTCACAGGACAAACGAAAGTTTGTTATGAACCAACACGCTTTTCAAGGGGTAAAAATCTCAAAGTCATTAATACGTCCTCTGTAAAACTTAATCTTGCAAGTAAATGTTCAAAATTTATGAATTTACGTTTCACATCTTTTACACTTTCGGTTTGCTATGTCGCACCCATGTGTTCATAAGTAATACTATTAGGAACATTAGTAGACAGACTAAACTGAAGGATTCTTTATGGATTAACTAGTATAATGCACGTACAGTTCCTCTATGTGGTTGAGCTCGGGAAAGGCGTTTTCCTTTATCAGCGCAATGCTGTTAGAGTTCAAATTTCTGAAAAAAATAAGAAATTTGATTCGTTTGTTTAATGTTTTACGTCTCATCCGGGAACTTTCACTGAAGTGTAGACATCATCATCTTTAAAAGAACTACCACATGGCGCTTGGATCAATAGCAGTGTGGATTCCATGTCAATGTCTACCGTGAAAACAGGACCTCCATTTTTTTATAAGTCATATACATTCATACATATATATATATATATATATATATATGTGTGTGTGTGTGTGTGTGTGTGTGTGTGTGTGTGTATGTATATCACAAAATAATATCAACTATAAACAAACGGAATCCACCAACCATTCTTCTGTTCTGTGTAATCCAGTTATTGTATACATGTATCATAAGACGTTTATACATCTTTACGTGTAAATTAAACTTACAGTTTTTTAAGGTTTGGATAACTATCAAATGTAGCATTCTCGATCGTTGTCAGCTTGTTATGTTGGACGTTTCTGTAATTGAAAATTAACAGAGGAGTATGTACAAGTATTAGAAAATGCATTTAATTCACCCAAAAAGTTAGTTATCACATAATTTTTTTAACGAGGATGAAATGTGAAATACGTGGTCATTTTGTGTTTGGTTTAGATTATTAACACTTACAGTTGAGTTAGAAAGAAAAAGTCGATGTCGTAATCTGATAACACTTCAATTGCGTTGTTGCTCAAATCTCTGTAAAAGTAATACGTATCATTATTAATTCGATGCTTAAAGTGTTCTAAGATCAAGATTAATATTGCATTTGCACTTATTTTGATGGAATTCACATTTTACGTCTTTAGCGCTGTTCAGCAAGACAGTTTTATCATTTCGCTAAATATTTGAATCTCTAGTCGTTCAAACTTTACTTGACAAAGTTACAATTACCCCAAACAGTGCATCACACAATGTAAGCTAAGATAGATATGTATTCAGTATACTTTTTACTTAAGTGGTTCTTAATAGTAGCGGAATTGGAGGGAGCCTGTCCCTAACCACACCCATTTGAAATACACAGATGTATTCTTTCACGTTAGAATACAACTATTCTATCTTTAAAATACTAATTAGACCGCACCATTTTGCTTCTTTTAAACCAATATGTTCAGATGGCAAGCTCAAGAACCTGTATATACATGTAGCGATGAAATATTGCTTCGAATTCATCATTTTGCTTCCCGTAACTTAAAACTAAAATGTTTTTGGGCCAAGTCCCAAAGGAACTATAAGTATAAATAAGAAATGCGCAGAATTTCACAATTTTGCTTTATTTTTAGTAAGAAAAACTCTGGAGGCAGGCAAGTACTCGAACCTTCCTGGAAGGATTATTTCAATAACATTCAAATCTTGCGTTCCAAGTTCATTCCATCCTATTCTATGTCCATCCTTTCGGAAAATCCTTGATCCTCTACTGCTTGGTCATTTATTAGCTCACAATTCTTCAAGTAAAGTTGAATTGTCGATGTGATTCAAAGACCATAGACATGCTTATTGGGGTAGAGTCATACGGATCAATTTGGACCTAAAGTGGTTATCTAAATCTAAATTGATCATATATATATATATATATATATATATATATATATATAGTCTTTTGCCCAGTTCCGGATCATTGCCAGTTCCGAATCACTTTGTAATTATCATTAAAAAATACTTAATTAATGAAATGATTTTTTCTTAGAAAGGTAAATCACGTTGAAAATGACTACTGAGTGTTACAAAACTGTTGTGATTTTTATCCAACCCAGGTTTATTTCTTGTCACACTTTTTAATACATTAGGACTTCGACATCTTGGTCACTTACACGCTTGGGAAAAAATCGTGCTATATATATATATATATATATATATATATATATATATATATATATATATTAGGGTTGTCAAATTGATCAAAAATTAGTAACCGGTTACTCGGTTGTCTTTCCGATCGAGTACTCGGTCGTCATTCAAGAGAACATTCAAAATATTAAACATAGTTGATACTACTTAATAACACAGACTATATCCATCATCCTGCTGTTTATGTATACGTAATTTCGGGATCTCGATCCCGACGTTAAATAAGAGTGCAAAGAAAAAAGATAATTTTTTTAATGAATAGAAATGTACATGATTATTAAAATAAACATTCTGTTTTAGTTAGTCCAGCTTTGGTAACATTAAAGTATTAAACGTATATAGTTCTATATAATTTTTGTTGCATGTGATGTCCATGTATCTGTTGTTAGGCAGACAGTATCAACTTTATCAAGTTCCGATTGCAAAGTAGCCTTCCGTTCGTCGTAGGTCTTTTCAATTCTTGCCTTAATCGTGTTTCTGGATGGTATTTTATAGTTAGACAACACGGTCGACATTAGCCTCTGAAATCCCTTCCCTTCGACTATTCGCAGCGGCATATAATCCAGAACCATGTCAACAATTGCCTGTGTTATGTCTTCCGATTGTTTGCCTGATAGATTTCTTGTACGCGGAGAATTTAGAAAATTAACCACAGACGGTTGTTTCTCTGGAGTTCCTTCAATATCACCATGTTTTATGCGCAAATGATTCAGCATATTTGTTGTACCTCCTGTGAACGTTAATTCAACCTCGCAGAGTTGACATTTTATAGATTTTGAATTGCTGGTCCGTTTAAAATATTTCCATACTTTAGAGGACGGAGGCATTTTTGCAACTAACAATTGTACGAGTCCACGCTTTCTTGTATTGAATTAATTTGAACTGTATTTAAGTTGAATTCAAATCATGGTATGCCCCTGGATATAAACAAAGCGATGTGCTGCCACGGACAGAGGTGCTAATAACTATAATGATTGTTGTCAAAACAGGACAGGCCTTTAATTCAGGCTACATGTATACATTGTAGGTAATTGAGAGAACGGTACTTGAGATAACGTTAACGTACGATGATCTGCGAAAATAGAATGAGTGAAACAAAACAAAAAATACAAGAAATAAACTTTTTTTTTCAAGTACGCGGTTACTGATTTTAGTAATCGATACTCGGACCTTCCGACGAGTACTCGAGTAACCGGTTATTCGTTGACAACCCTAATATATATATATATATATATATACTGATGAACGAAAGATGTGACATCAAGAATGTTAGAATTTTTCTAGATTTTCCTCGATTAGGAATCCACATTTGTACACTTTTCCATTCTGGGAATATATGTATTGCGTATCAACTAATCAACATGGGCTTAAAAATAACCTTGCTTTAAAGATTACTTGAAAACCGGCACTTCAAATGACATGATGGATAAAAAACAACGGCAGATTATAGAAATGATTCGTGTCGGACGTCCGATTACAAGATACGGACGAAATCGATTGCAAATATTTCATTGTTCTGTCACACAGCAAACATATGTTCAAAGATTTCATATAAAAATACGTGAAGGTTCTAATCGTGCATGATTCTTCTTTCCTCTCTGGTGCTGCCTTCTGTCGCTAGTTTAATGCCAATGACGCGGCGATTGCTGTATGAGCAAGTTTACAGTACATTCTTGAGAACGATTACTGGTCCTTTAAAGAGCAATGACCGCTGTATTGGGGATTACCAATGGTAAACAAGATCCGTTTACGCGAACGAATATGACTTTCTCGAATTTGTTTCCAAATAAGTTACGATCGAAATCAATATTCTTTTTGTTGTAATTATTACAAACGAAAAAAGGAAATGAAGGTTTTAGGATGAATTAATTTTAATGATTGTGCGACAGACTTAGTAATGAGTGAATACGTAACGATGATGAATACTGATAAATCACAACCTTAAAAAACAAGTATCGTAATGGTCATTGTGGTTTTTCGGGAGACTGCAAATTCAAATTTATACTATATTTTAAAACTGAAATGCACTACACTGCTTCCATACATCCAAAGTCACTTCAAAACGTCATAACCCTAGTATCTGTCCAGCGGCAACACTCATGAATTTCGGAATGAGTAATGTGAATACTTTTTCAACTTACAGCAATGTAATTTTGTCTGGAATTTCAGGTGGAATGTGAGTTAAATGACTTCCACTGCAAAACATCATAGTCATCCCCTTACAAATACAACCCGCAGGTACTGTTTTAAACACTGCAAAAGAAATTACATGATTTTTTTTTTATTTGTGATTGATAATAAAGATCAATTGTGACTTTCCAATAAGTACATAAAGGTGAAATATCCTTTTATGAAGAAAGGAAATATTAAGTGGATTTATCCTCTTTTCAGTTCGTTTAAATATGTATCAAAAAGTGTTTCAAATATTTATCTTATGTGAAGAAACGCGGTTTCTCATATTTTCTACGTTCGTAGTACTTTTACGTAGTAAGAACAAATTAACTCCAAAGAAAATCGTATATACAAGTATGTGAATAAATATGCTGATATCCTTTTCTGAAGTTGATATAAGTACAGATGGTGCAAATGAAAAAGGACACGTTTGAATTATTATTCAAATTATACTCTTTTTCCAGTCATGCAACCAGAATATACAAAGTACATGTAATCCACCAAGGTTCAAGTAGACCGTTTTAATGTTTGATATTCGTCCAATAATATGCTTCAACTACCCGAGGGGTACAATATTCGGCTAGCCCGCCGTTAGATTTGCCGTCATTTTTGTTTCTATGAGGCGTCAATACTTAAACCGGAAGAACAATTTGATTGGTTGAAATGATTTGGTTGGTTGTTTTACATGCCGTCGAGAATTTTTGAATCATACTCAGATATCACCAGCTCTAGGTGAAGTGTCACAAAATTAAACGTTTAGCGTTCTGATTCTGAGGTTTTTTAACGTGCCGACCTCCTCCACAACGCGGGACCTGCATTTTAAAGGTCACATCCGAAAGACCCGTGGTTCTCCCTTCTATATGCCGAGCGTTTGGCGAAGGAACAGTTACTACCTATATTTACGTATTAGGTTTGATGCGGCCATGGTACGAGCGGGGCTTGAACTCTAGACCTCCAGGTTACGAAGCGAATGTTCTACCACCGAGCTACCGTGACTGATCTGAAATGATTTGCAACAGCGAATTACATTTAAACATACGCAAACGTTCTCCATTCAATTATATCAGAAGGCGCAGGTGTATCCGGCTAATTAGTAATACCCAAACATACAATCAGCATTTCTATACCCTGACACGTCACATTAAACAAACAATGGTTAAAGCTCAACACAAAATAAAAATGAGAGAGAGAGAGAGAGAGAGAGAGAGAGAGAGAGAGAGAGATTAATAGCTAAGTTATAATGTCTTCATTTTACGTACCGCATGATATGTTCAGCTTGTCAAAATCAGCGTCGTCTCGTTTTCGATATTTATTATTCCAGTAGCTGTCCTGTGCTTTATCACCTGCAGATTCATTAACATGTGATTATATCAATCATGTGATCATTATCTATGATGCTCATTCATTTTTTGACCTCATTTATTGGCGCCGCCATATTTTCTTCACGTCACTGCCCGCCATTGCGGTGCCGATGGCGCATTACATACCAGATCAGTCTCATCTATCCTAGCGCCTTGCAACACTCAGAGTTTCTGGTGTTTCTACACCACAAATGCCCCCGATAATGGCCAATTCTAAAGATGGCCAATGTCACAAGGACAAATATATTGGTACCAGTAGAAAGATCTTGTCACAAGAAATGCTCATGTGTAATATGAAAGCTCTGATATAAATTTACTATTTAGAAGTTATGACGAATGTCAATGTTTTAAGAGTAGGTCAAACTCCGAGGTCAAGGTCACAGGGTCAACATTTTGGTACCCAAACTACTAAGAATTTCTAGATAGTTGCATACCCCCCCCCCCCAATCTAACGTGAAAATAACAAACGCGGGTCAATCTCACAAATTAAGAGTAAGACATTATTACTTGGTATGAAAAGACAATTTTCATTCAGCCTTACCAAATCACACAACGTCGATAGGCGATGTACACGACACAGCATCCGCCTCTTTTAAGAATTATTCGCATGACGTGATGTGCTCTTTGTAACACCGTTAAATACTTTGTTCTACTTACATAGAAATGTAAGCTACCGACGTAAATGAGGTGATAAATCAACAGTTGGGGTTACTTACAGTATTTTTCATCCGTTTTGTCCTGGCAGTCCGGTTCTCCATCGCACTTCCGGTCCTCATCTATGCATTCCAGAATTCTCTGACACTCAAAAGTTCCTTTTGAACACAAGGACTTCAGGCAGGAACCTGTAGGTGTTAGTAACGGTAGATTTGTCACAATCAAAGGATTTAATTGATTATTGTATTAATTAATAATTTAGTAGAGAAAATACATTTCATTAGAGATAAAAGCAGTTAAATGATGAAACACTGCAAAAGTGGTAATTTATCTATGAAGGTGGGGGAGAGGGAAGATGTCTAAACATTCATCTGTATGCTGCTTCCAACATTCTTTACGAGCTAATACACGTACCGTAAATGTTATAATAATAATCTTTAATTTTTACTGTCAGACATATCAACAACAATGACCATTAGCTATATACTAGTTATATACCGACCTGCAAAGATGTTGGCGCTATGGGGTCATTTTGCCGGAGGAGACCGGAGTAGTCGGAGGAAACCCACGTGTCCGAACTGGCGACCACCAGTGGGTACCACTCACAAACAACAACTGCCGATAACGGGTATCAAACTCGAGTCCCATCAGTGAAAAGCTAGTGTGTTACGCACAACGCTACTCCGGCAATGTTGAAATTAGATGATGCAAATTGACCATAAAACACCATTTAGGACGTTATGAATCTTTTTGGCACATTTTAAATTCATCCTGTTGGATGTTCATTTAATCAAAAGTCTATTGGTCTCATTTTCAAACATTCGCATTACAGATTGTTTAAGAATATACGTGTATTAATAGTACAGTGTTAGGGTTTTTAGTCTTACTTCATGTGATGCCATGGCAGAAACGACGGGCGGTCCGAAGGGTCATTGCAAATAATAAGGGAGGATGAAGAATGGATCACACCAAAGGTGATAAACTTGGGGGTATTTTGATATTTGAAGAAAATTATATGTTTTACATTTGTTTTTATTTAAAAGTAGTCATTTGATATGTGCACATAGTGTCAAGGCGTTATTTGGTTGTAGAATAGTGAAGAAGGGGGAAAGAGGCCATATTACAAGTGATGAATTTGGAGTGTAAATGAAGTTATTTGATAGTTTAAGAAGAGAAATGAGAGAAACCAAGGAACAATGTCTGATGAATTTGAAAGGAAAATCAGAATTTTAAATTTTCGATAGTATATGCCATAAGTGGCGTAAATCAAGTAGGGATTCTAAAAAACATTCTAAAGAGCATTTAGTAAATTTGAAATCAAAAAACGTTTCTCAAACTAACAACATCAAAACGCATGACTTTTCAACACTTTACATAACGATTCCTCGCGATAAATTAAATACTAGATTTTTTTGATATCATAGACAGTTGTTTCTTCAACAAAAATGACAAAAGGAAATATTCAAATTTAGTGATCAGTCATCCCAAAAATTAAGTTCTTAAAAACCACTCTCATTCCACGCACACGTACTCTGAAGGTGAAATAAAAAATATACTGGAGTTCCTCATTGACAATATCTTCGTATAGTCTTTTGGTGAAAGGGTCGTCCAACAGTCTGTTGGAATTCCCATGGACACAAATTGTGCTACTTTGTTAGCTGACCCGTTTTTATATTCTTATGAGCAGAGTTTATTCAAAAGTTTCTACATGACAGGAAATATATCTTGCTGTGGCCTGCAACTCGACATTTAGATATATTGACAACGTTTCATCTATTAACAATAATAGTTTTTATTCATGTGTCAATTCTATATAACCGCCGCGGTGGCCGAGAGGTTAGATCGTTCGCCCCGCATGCGGAAGGCCGGGGTTCGAATCCCTAAGACCTAAGTCGTTAAACAGGCAGTTACAGTTCCATCGCCAAACGCTCGGCATCAGGTGTGAATGTCACGGGTCCTCGGAGATGACCTTAAAAACGGATGACCCGTGGCGCAGTAGGTGTGGCACGCTAAAGAACCCTCACTGTTCAATGGCCGTAAGAGCCGAGCATAGACCTTAATTTGAAGCCCTTCATCGATCTTGGTGACGTCTCCATATGAGTGAAAAATTCTCGAACGAGACGTTAAGCAAGATACAATCAATCAATCAATCAATTCTATATATCCCTGTAACTCGAAATAAAAGACACAACGTTTAATATACTCCTCCACATCTGCTTCATACTTAGATATTTTATTGAAAAAGAATATTAACGGAAAACCAACAACTCAACTTTATAGCAAAACCCCAATATCACCTGCATATGCTGTTTATATCTCTCAACTGATTCGATTCTGCGTATGATCAGTTATTAAATCAAGGCAGGCTACTGACGAACAAGTTGATGTTATAGGGGTTTTAACAGTCGTATTTCGCAAATTCCATGATCGTTATAATGATCTAGTTTGTCAATACGACCTATCATTGGGTCAAATGCTGTCTTGACTTGTTTCATATATAGAAAATAAATAGTACGTTCACCAAATGTCATCATGGACTGAGGGGAGTGTTGGACACTGTAGGAGTTATTCTGAAAATATTACCAAAACCTCTTGTTTTCACAATGAAAAACAATAAATGAATACCTCAGTAAATACTGTCATTATGGTTATTGTTAATTGAGTTTAGGGTCAGGATTTTGTTGTGACTTCCTTTCAAGAGTCCACAATTAAGGCGTCTACAGTCACTTTCGAAACAACTCTCGTTGTGAAAGGTCTACGGTCAACCAATACAGGTGATGATGTTATATAAAACGTTGTAAAGACTTTTCTGATCTAAATTAATGTTAGAAGAGCATCACACTTTGAGCAGAGAACAAAGATGGAGCAATAACATCAGGATATTGTCAACGCTAACTACACCACTTTGGTTAACAATGTGATAACCTCCTCAATTGCCAGATTTCTGTTTACCTTCTCTAATAAGCTTTATGAAAGACAACCGCACATTCTTAACCACGTTTCTCTAAACAGGCGATTACATGTCTGATTGCGAAAAGAAGTTAGCTTACTCCTCCTAGGCACCTGATCCCACCCCTGGTGTGTCCAGTGGTCCGTGTTTGTCCAACTATCTATTTTGTATTGCTTATAGGAGTTGTGAGATAGTTCACTGTTCGTTATCTTCACCTTGCTATTAACAATTCACTGATTGTGAACATGACAGAAGGACAAAATATTTATTCTGAACCGAAGACTAATCTTGTAGAACGACAAACGTCTTTTTTAAAAGCGACGTAGAATAAGCCTGGATGACTACAACACTTTCTTCTCACATTCGTGTTTCAAATCTACAGCCATCACTTAACGGGGTGCAACAGTTGCTATTTTGCAACAAAGAAGGGTTAATATTACCGTTGTGCACGTGGCTGAAATTTGAATTCCTTTTCACAGATATCGCCAACTATATCTAGAACAACGGAACACTTAGAAAGATAAAATGAGATAATGGATGGGGTTGCAGTCTCTGTTACTCTTTGGCATACCACAGTGGACATTTGATACTTTGAAAAGCCAGACGATGCCATTGAAACGGTAACAACAAGAAAATGTGTGACTGTGGATAAACATATATTGACCAGATTATTAAAGAGAAAGTGCAAGAATGTGTTGCGGAATTGAGTGACACAGAGGTGCGTTCAGCGAGTCCCATCGAAATCAGCTTAGAACGTTTAGTTGTCGAGAGTGTACTTTCAATGAGGATTGATCTGTTTGATATACATGTAGGATGTCAAAGTACACAGATTATTTAAGGAAACTCTATCATATTCCGGAAATCTAAGGAGTGACATTTTAGGTGTTGAGAAACTATATCAAGCTGTACAACCAAATGGAAAATATGATATGGATAAATGAAAATCAGACACGTTTTGAACAACGAAGATCCTTAGAGTTTGTGGAAACCTATTTGGCGATCATATCATAGCTCAAAAGTTGTAGTGAACACTATTTCGTCCATGTAGATCATACATCCAAGTTAATACAGAACAATGAACGTATGGTTAATAATAGGAAAGTGAGAAAAGGATAGTATTTTGTTTATTACACTGTAAAATGTAGTGGGAGTCTCTTAAATATTCTGTGTACTTTGACAACCTATATTTAACCGATCAAACTTCATGGAATGTTTTGTATTATGAACAACATCAATCACCAGTCATTTTTCATTGTATATATCTTTATACCATTATTCATCAATCAGTAGTACTGTTTTCAATGCCATTTCCCGTTGTCTGCAAGTCTTATAAGTCATAATCATAGCATTCCAGGGACACGTCTGCCTCAGACTCATATGCAATGTGAGTACACTCTGAACAACTAAACGTTCCAAACTGGTGTTGATGGGACTCACTGAGCGCGTGCTCGTCTGTGCCATTCAAGTCGGTAACACATCTTTACACTCTCTCAGCGGTCTATAATAATCTGGTCAACATATGGTTGTCCAAAGTCACACCTTTTCTTGTTGATACCTGTTCTACAGCATCGTCTGGCTTTCAAAAGTGTCTAATTTCCATTAAAGGGTAACGGAGACGTAGGCATCACCATACAACATGCCATTCCATCTCTCTCAGTGTTCCTTTCTTTTACATACAGTTGGGCATATCTGATAAAAGGAATTCAAATTTCAGCCATCAGCATAACGGTAATGTTACCCCCTTTGTTGCAAAATAGCAACCGTTGATGACTAGATATTGATCTTTTATTTAAAATGACTTTTAAAAAGGCCATTGAAGTCATCCAGGATGATTCTACGTCGCTTTTTGAAAAGACTGTTGTCATTCTACGGGATTATTCTTTTACTCAGTATCGATGATTCGTGTCATGTTCATAATCAGTGACCTGTTCATTGCTAATTTCCTTTCGTAATCAGACATGTAATCACCGGGTAAGAGAAGCGTTTATAAATTTGTATCGTTGTCTCTCATTGATGCTATTGGAAGACCCGTGAAAGGTTTTGGTAACTACGAATGTTTTATACTTATCAATTTCTTGTTTCGATCTGCTGTCTCATTTCAATATTGGAGGCAAACATATATCTGGCAACCGAAGAGGTTGTCACTTTCTTCACCAGAGTGGTGTAGTTTGCTGTGGTAATACCCTGATGTTTTTGCTCCATCTCTGTGCTCTGTTTGCATGATCGTGTTTTTTCAACATCAATTAAGATTTGATCAAAATTGTTCACAGCGTTTTATATAACATCATCACCTGTGTTAGTGGGCCGTAGAGCTTTCACAACTAGTGCTGTTTCGAAAGTGATTGTAGACACCTTAATTGTGGACTCTTTTTAAAGAAGTAACAGCAACACCCTGAACCTAAACCTAAACACAATTGTCAGTAAACATTTTGACAGTATTAACTGAGGTGTTATTAATTATTTTTCATTTTTAAAACAGGGGTTTTAGATAGCATTTTCCGAAGATCCTTCTACGTTATACACTCCCCTCAGCACATAATGACAATTGGTGGACGTAGTCTCTTTTCCATAAACAAGATGATGAAGTATAAATTATAGTCCATTTCTTCTGTTTGCTTCTATTCCTGACCCCTAGGTATCCAACCTTTCTCCAGTTCGATGCCCACACTCCCACATTTCTTCTTTTCATAATCTTGACCTGTTCTTTAATAACAACTAACCACACAAGAAATATGTAATGACCGGTCGACAGTGGATGCTTACTCCTCCTTGGCACCTGATCCCACCTCTGGTGTGTCCAGGGGTTCGTGTTTGCCCAACTTTCTATTTGTATTGCTTATAGGTATTATGAAATTGATCACTGTTAGGTATCTTCACCTCCCATGTACATCAACGCATTTAATTAAAAAATCAACACGTTGTCCAAACATTCTGGTAAATTGTAAGTTAAATTTTATTCTTCTTAATTGTCTTTCCAATGCCAGACTTTATATTTCCGACAAGGGTATGATATATTCCAATTATACTAAAACACTCCAGTTTATATACAACAGGCGATCTTTTTCCATACGTATGGGAATATCAAATTGATTTAAATCACAATATAAAAATACAGTATAAAACGGGAAGAATCTTATCACACTCCCCGTAACTACATGTAAGTGTTGTTATAAACGAAAGTGTATATAAATGATGATAACCCACATGACTCACATAGAAATGACACGGGTTTTTTTTTTTTTCGATACAAGACTACGAAATATTGGTAGAAGGCGTCAGTGCTATCTACTTCTTGTTTCGTTGTTTCGATTCGCACATATTCCCTAGGGCAGGTGCTTCTATTGTTTCGTGAGTATGGTATTACACCGTGATTGAACGGAACCCTGTGATATATAATCTCGACTCGCTATCACCGTGAACTCCTTTTAATGATACGGATGCCCCGTGACAAATTTAATCTCCTATGCATTAAGTGTTAGATGTAACAAGAACTTTTTGAGATGTGAACTGCTCAAACTCCATAATGCACCACAACGTTACATTTCAATTAACCTTAAGAAACAAGTTTTCTATCATTTAAATGAAAAACTACAATCCCTCAAATCTAGTATGAACATTCGTATATTGTCTACACAAAGAACGTTCAGTGTTAAATTGACAGAGATCGGGGTGGTGTTCTGTATGAAACATCAGTAATTTTTGATGTGCATTTTTTAACATGAATTTTAGGATACTGCAAATAAAAACAGCATTGACATATTACGATTCGTTTTTCTCCGCCGCGCAGTGCGTATCTGTCCAAGTAATGAAATACTTTAATTACAAGCCAGAGAGAGAGAGAGAGAGAACTAAATACTTTCCTTTTTCTTTCATTGGATTTATAAAGTTTAGATATACATTATTTTGGACCAAACTGAGTAGAGGTGTGATGCGTGTCGGGTAACGACCCCCCCCCCCCTTATTTCTGATGACTAATATTTCTACACGTCCATTCAGTTATTTCAGAATTTCGATGAAAATATAAACTTAAGAAGCAACACACCTCGCCATGATTGCTAACTTCCTTTTGAAACATGAATGAATATATATATATATATATATATATATATATATATATATAATATATATATATATATATATACGTATATTCCTTTTAAGGTAGTACCAAACACCTCTAGAAATCAGTTTTCACTTAAATATATTCTTTTAAAATTAATTGATTTAATAAATGAAATCTCTATAATTAATACTAATATACAATTATGTTCTAAGAAAACTAATATAATCCATGACATGTATTTTTTACCGAGCCAAAAACAGGTGCTCGATTTAATGAACTATCGAAAACATTGAATTTTCATTCAAATTCATTAGACTTGATTTCTCTCATTTCTGTTCTTAAACTATCAAATAACTTTATTTACCACCCCCCTCCCAACTGTAATGTGGTCTCTTTACCCCTTTCTCACCATAACGCCTAGCTAGTCGAAAGTGAGTTCAAACACGAGTTTTCTTTCAACAACCAAAAATAGTAATAATTGATCAGTTTGGAAATTCCCAATTTAATTTCGATCCGAAGTTTGAGATATGAATTTTTGTTTACCTCGGTGGCATGTGCAGGTGAATTTTTCTAGTCTGTTGGATCTCAGCCAGTGGGAAACCTGGGATTTATTTGATTATAAAATAAAATCCTTAACTTATTGATGGAAGTAAATATACTCTTCTCTGAATATATTTTATTATATAAAAATATAGATTGGATATACGTTCTTACATCTCCGAGTTACTTTCCCTATGTGGCATTTACACAATATTAATATACAAGTCTTAAGCTTGTTGTTTGAAAATACCCCCAACATTTCAATTAAATCCAATGGCATAATTACAAGAGTATTTTTTATATATGATTTACAGTAATGAAGAGGTAGTGAGATTCAGTCTTCGTATATTGGGATATTTTTTTTTTTATAAATCTCCAGACTAGATCTGATAATCAATCGTTGCTCTTAGGTTAGCGCTGTATCTGTACCGAGGGAAAGGCAAAGCATGCTAATCACATAATGCAGATTGATGTATAGATGTCCAATGTACATTTCCTGGTCGTCGCTATCACAGACAATTACTACAATGATATTTTATACCCAAATTAATATTACCATTCCTAGTCTAGTTTAATTGACAGTTGTCACGTAATAGATCCGACGATGTTTTACCAATATGTGCCAGTCCCATATCTGACATAATAGACCATCGGAGTCTTGTATCCCTTACATACAAACCACTAAAATGTGATGAATATATCGTGTAGATCAGTCCCGAGGTGATCCAGGTTAGAATTGGTCATCAGTACCCCTTGCTTGTCGTACATGTAAGAGGTGGTTAAATGGGCGGTCCTTTGGATGAGACCGCAAAATCCAAGGCCCCGTGGCACGATAAAGATCCCTCCCTGCACAAAGGCCGTAAGCGCCTAGCATTGGCCTTTTCAGTCCTTCACACTCACAGGCAATGCTGACGTCTCCATGCGAGTCAAAAATTATTGAGAGGGACGTTAAACAATATACAATCAATTAACTGTATAGATGAAAAAGTTAAGATAACAAATAGTGAGCAATCCCACAAATTCCATAAAGAATGAAAAATTGAGAGAAGGGCAAATATTGACACCTGGAAATACCAAGCGTGAAGTAAACACCCCCTGCTACCCGGTCACATCAGTCACTGGTCCTATATCTCATCTATTATTTATTCAAATCTCATCACTACTTTAAAATAGTTTTTGTTTGTTTTAGGCCCCGTCAAGAAATGTTTCCTCATAAAAACGACGTCACCAGTTTTAGGTAAAGAACCACAAATTTAGACTTATGCTTAGCGGCCATAGCAGTGAAGGTTCTTTAGATTGACGCGGCCGTGACGCGAGCGGGGCTCGAACTCATGACTCTACTACTGAGCTACCCTTCACAATGGTAAACAGATATACAAACTTAATTGGAATTTCTATTTAATATCAATAGCATTAAAGAATATATTATCTAAATGCTTTACACATATACATTATAAATACCAAGTCTGTGTGTGTAATATTGATTGACTGATTAATTGGATATTATTTAACGTCCCGCTCGAAAATATTTCACTCATATGGAGATCTCACCATTGTCGGTGAAGGGCTACATAGGCCTGTAAGCTCGGTGGCTTATGGCCTTTAAACAGAGAGGAATCTTTATCGTGCCACACCTGCTGTGACACGGGGCCTCGATTTTCGAGGTCTCATCCGAAGTACCGTCCCATTTAGTCGCCTCTTACGACAAGGAAGGGGTACTGAGGACCTATTCTACCTCAGGTCCCCACGGGAGTGTGTGTAAGAAATGGAGTGTTACTATATATGTGAAGTATGGGAATCTATGGCAGGAATCACGCTTTATTTTTTTCTTTTATGAATGTAGGTATTTTATTTTCCAAAAAGCAGTGGTTATTGTTGACATACTTTGTTTACAAGTGAAATACTTTTAATTCTTATTTGTAAACCGCACCCAACTCAGTATGCTAAGAACGGAGATGTATTGAATTTGCAAATAAGATCAGTATAACGACCATGGAATTTGCGAAGTGTTGAATTTGATACCGCTAAAAATTGAAATCAATATATCTTACTGACTTTGAATTACATTTTCATTAAGACAGTGTTCGCAAACGTTATTCGTTCAATATCAGGTTGTGGGGAATCTTTAATTTCGTTATTTTCATTGATTGAAAACTATGTAGCAAGAAAGATACCACCCGGAAATAGTTTACACGCATGAGTAAAGGTACACGCTGTGTAATTAATAGCACCAATTACATGGGGGGGGGGGGGGGGGGGGGGGGGGGGGGGGTTAAATACATGTACACTGACAGATTTTGTTTCTTCGTCCAATTCGGAGACGAATGCAGGTTGCGGTGAAATACCACAAGTTAAGGTCTCTGCATGGCGCACAGGGTCGCAGCAGGGAGGGGTCTTCATCGTGACATCAACCACCGTGACTAGAGGTCTCTGATACCGTAACTTTCACTTCTAGCGGTAGAAGTTTAACGGTAGGAGCAGTCACTGACCTGTGTTAAATATTTTAAGTGCGATGCAGATCCGGATCGGGAAATCAAACCATACAGGTGTCCTCAGACTTGGATTTCTCGAGAGAAAAAAATGAAGATTATTGCGAGAAATACGAGATCGGTTAGGAATTGGGGCGCTTTAAATACTAGGCTATCGCAACTAGTTATATATATTCTAGATATATGATACCGTGGGGATATGGGTTAGAATAGGTCCTCAGTACCCCCTTGCTCGTCGTAAGAGGCAACTAAATGGGGCGATCCTTCGGATGAGACCGCAAAAATCGAGGTCCCGTGTCACAGCAGATGTGGCACGATAAAAATCCCTCCCTGCTCAAAGGCCGTACGAGTCGAGCATAGGCCTAAATTTTGCAGTCCTTCACCGGCAATGGTGACATCTCCATATGAGTGAAAGATTCTGGAGAGGGACGTTAAGTAATATTCAATCAATCAATATAGATCTATGTTTGAATAGCATTTCTAGATAAAATACATTCGTTGATGAACGAATATGTTAGTATTAGTAATTTGGGGGATTTACTATTAAAACAGCTTGACGTTCTGAATGTTAGATATCTTTGATCTTTGAACAAATTTAACAAGTCTCTTTCAAACATTTCTCTATGATGGTTGTATTTTTGACAGTTGAATAGAAAAATAAATTCATCCTCAATTGTCCCAGTATTACATATATGACAAAATCGTTCATGTGTTGGAATAGATATCTAAGGCAAGGTTGTGTACGCTTAATCCCATTCTGCTCATAACTGACCTCTCTGCTTTGTTAATGAGTAAATCACTGTATGCACAGCGTTTAAAGTTATCAAAAATAACATGATAAAATTTTAGTTTGGGTGAATTATAAATTTTTGAAGATTCTTGTAAACATTGATCTGTCATCCTTTGTTTTATACTTCCCAGAATTGTTTTATTGGATTTTATTTGTTAGTTATGAATGAGAATCCTAATTAAATTGTTAATTTTCATGTGGTCTCTTTCTTCTTGACATGAAATTTTAGGAAGTTTATGAGTTTGAAGAATGCAGACTGAGACATAGACACAATTTTTAAAACGTCTCCAATTCTCGTATTTTCTTGCGGTCCATAGTGATAATATTACAATTGAACGCGATATGGCCGATTCCTTTTACTATTCAACCAGTGCATTGTATGTATGCGCGCTCTGTTGAGTTAATGTATAACGTCACTATGAACACAAACTGTGCATGTGTGTGATGGTGCGAAAATATTTTTTTTTTAATCTAAGGAATTCCATCAATTCTTAGTTAAATATGACTAGAACAAGTCAATTATATCCTTCAAGTGTCTGGGGCATCAACACTTTCATGGATCTCGGCGATAAATACGCCAAATTTTACGTAAGTAAACTTGTGATAATTCACGAAAAGCGGCGGTTTATTGCGGTTAGGTTCCAATAAAAAAAACCATTCCCCTATATCATATTATGTATTGATTGCTCTTGAAAAGTACACGAAGGCAGCCTGTTGGTTACATTTTGAGAATCCGCGTGACCTCATTACTGTGCACGAGTATTTTAATGGTTGTGTAAGCATATAAGTGTGGTTAAATTGCAGTGTTGTAATATGATATCATATCTAAATTGAGGCCCATTTGATGTAATCATAATTATGAAGATAAGTGGAGTGCTAGTTGTGAAATACCCATCAAGCATTAATGTACTGTAAGGCCTTGCATAAGGACTTTTGTTTGTGCAGCTCTTATGATGAATTGTCAACATTTGCGGATTACAAAAGAGATGTCCCAAACTGTCCCAATTAACTTTCAAAAACACAAAGATGATTCCACATTGCGTTTTACACACGGTTGTTGGCCTATATGTAGATTGGTTCAAGTGTATCCATACGCAGTGATTGACCGTATGTTTGTAAAAGTTGAAAGAGTAAGAAAGACAAAACAAAGTGAATATGAATATAACTATAGGCCGATTAACCAGTTAAGTTGCATTTCACAAGTGAATAATAATTTAATATTTCCCTTTTCATCTATTAACGTAATCATTTTTCGATTTCTTTTGTTTTCTGGCTTTTTATGGGGGGGTTGGGGGGATTTCGTAGAAACTGACATTATAATCAGGGGCGGATCCAGGAACTGTGGTTACGGGGCGCCACTTTATGAGGCAGTGGGTCCAGGTCGAAGTCCTGGTGGGGGTCCAGGGGGCGAAGCCCCCGGAAGCTCCTGGATTTTACAGATTTTATGGGGCTTGAAATATTTCTCCTATAAAGTCATTTGTACTATTTTCTATCATTTTAATAAGGTGAAATTAATAAAATGACCCAAATTTTAAGGGGTTTTGGGAAAAATTAGGTTCTCCCAATAAAGTAATTCAAGAAATCAAAGGATTTTGTCATTTGTTTCTCCGGGAGTGGAAGAAATTATTGCTTCTTTTATCGTTTAGTACATTTTCCAAAACAAGATACATCCGCAATTTACCTTAAATTTGAAAATTTTAGGGGGGGGGGGGGCTGCGCCCCCTCCTAATCCGCCACTGATAATGGTACCTAATAGAGGTTTGAATCCGGGTTTTGTATCATTGTCATCTTTTTGAATGTCTACTTGTTAACTCTATATGTACATTGAAGGGAATTTTAAAAATAAAACATGCAAACTCGTGTTTTCTACGAATAAAGATATAAAAAGGTTATTAACAAAATAATGGAGAGAGAAACTACCTTTTCACACTTAAATTCATCACATAGAAATTTATACTTCCTGAGAAGAATGTATGAGTAATGACAGCTTTGAAAATTTCATAAAAGTCTACAATGTCTTGCCTCAAACTTCAAGATATCAACGTTTTGAATTATTGGCCAAGAAATCTTTGCATACAAAATTTTGTGTTGATTGAGAAAACCTTTTTTGAAAAATTGAGTTGTTTAATAATAAATACATCAACCTAATTAATGAATTTGCAACATTTGAATCAATTTTAAGTCTCTATCATGTGTACCATACACTACAAAATTTAAATACATATCTATACGAGAATATATATTGACAATATACTAGATAAAATCGAAATACTAATATTAACACCATAGAGAGTTATTAGCTTTCTGATTAACCCCCCCCCCCCCACCCCCCCCCCCCCCCCACCCCCACACACACACACACATTTAATCATTTTAACATCTTTCTAAATTTGAAATAAAAGAGAAAACATCAAATGAAGAGGTTCATTAGCTACAAAACATACTTAATGTATATCTGGATCAATAGAATAAGTATTGAATTACTACTAAAGTGCAACACTAGCAATTTTGGGACAACCTCAAGCCAATATGGCCCTTAATCCCAAACAATTTTTTTTTTTACTATTTAATCGAATAAATCTCTCTCAAGCAATCTGGAAATTTTATGAAATGCCCTTGAACCTAATTATTTAGCCTTTAGGTATATGATGTGTGATATTCATTATTTCTGTAAAAGCACAATAAATTACAGTTCTACATTCAGTGAAAAGAAAAGTCTCACTTTTCCTTACCTTGAAGCGCTGCCACACTAGTATTTAACGTTAAGCTTTCTCATCCTCGTCTTGTAATAATAGCGTAAGAATACCAATTCGTTTAAAGGCAATCTCCTAGACTTCGAACACTTATTCTAACAGATAACTGTAATTTAGATATATAATAACCAGCTCATTTGGAAGGGACATTGTTAAGTTTTACCGGTTACAATAGGTCAATAACGGCTCTCAAGGGCTTGATTTATGTTATTTCATTCAATCGAATAGAAATTGCTACACATATAATATTAGAGCATGTGACAAATTCAGTGTGTTAAATACTATGCACTGTAGAAAATGTATAAATTAAAATCGCTGGATTATTTCCATGGTAATCAAATACCAATGGCCTAAGATTTGAATGATCAGCTTTAAATCCATTAGTTCTAATACTTTCACGTTATTATATTCATTCAAATACAGTCTCCGAAGTCTTAATAGAATTCACAATATAATGTTAAATTCAAGATATACTGATGGACTTTGAAAACGAAACACACTTTTTTCCCCCTAAATATAATGTAGTTGTTGATGAACTTTTTTCATTCTTATTGCAACATTCCAAAACCATACATGGACCTGATGTTTAAAAGTCAACATAGCATGGAATTTACAAGATGCTATTCAAAAGCAATAAAATAAAAGTAAATAAATCAAGCAGTCAGTATAGGGTAAGCAGGTGTTCCGGCACATCCCGACAGTTCCGTATTTTTTGTCTCGCCGTAAACATAACCAGCCGTATTTTTTGTCGTATGGACACCTGTGTTGTCACAAATTGAGAACCAGGTCTTGGGCGATCATTTATGATTGATGTATTAGTCGGCTTATCACGCAGGGGTGAAGATTAAAACATCTAGCTACTTCCCACTGATTGACAATTGAAATCTTCCATGCTTGTCTACTTATTTGTTATTGTAATCCGGAAGTGACATATGACCTACAATTACGCAATCGTAACTACTCGGCTATTTCCGTAAACGCAAATGAACCGGTTACGGAAAAGGACGAGCGCGTGATCCGATTGACTATTACATTCAACGCGCAATAAAAGTAAGAGTGGATCCGTATCTCGAAAGTCCCGTATTGGACGTCATAATTTGTCGAATAATGAAACATCATGGGGTTCTCTGCAGAAAACCGTATACAAAGGTATTATACAGTGTATGTGATACCCTGCTACCCCACCCCCGGTGTTGGCACAATAAAGAACCCTCACTGTTACGGCCTTGAGCGCTAAGCAAAGGTCTACATTTGCGGTACTTCACCTAAAGCTAGTGGCGTCTCAATATGAGTGAAAAATTATCGACTAGTCGTAAAAACAATCAATACCCCACTCTCTCTCTATCTCTCTCTCTCTCTCCTGAATTTTAAAAGGTGTGAAAAACTATATATTGAGGCATAATAAGTCATATGTCACTGCTTAACCTCCTCCATGCATTTAGAATTTGAAAGATTTTGAATATCAGTCAAAAGAAACGTTTGGTTTTGTTTGTTTTGATATATTTATTCATTTTTGTCAAGAATTTTAGACAGCTCTTCTCTAGCTATACCCCTACCCTGTTAGCTAAACCGGAAGAAACCATGCCATAAAAAATCGCCAAATCACGTGACTTAGGTAGATTCTAAAACACAAAATACGCACGGAACGGAAGAACTCAAAAATCCCCTAAGGTCATTTTGCACGAAAACGTAACTGCCCAGAGACATATAGACGACGTTTTGCAGCTGGTGTTGGCACCATCAATACAGCAGCACAGAAAAGAAGACATATTAGTTTTTCAGCACGACAATGCGCGTGCACGCACTGCGGAATTTTCTTCAAAGAAATGGCATAAATATTCTTAATTGGCCAATCATGTCCCCTGACCTTAATCCGATTGAACATTATTGGGACAAGCTTGGTAGACGCGCGTACAGTCCCAGCCGCAGAATCCACAAGAACTGGGAAAGTTTGTTAGTCAATGGAACGTCGCCTATACGTGTCGTCATAAACGCTTATGGTGGACACACCCGAGATAGGGGAACCCAACAAGGATATTCTCCCACCCCTACCGCCTTTAATCTCATTTGTAACATATTTTACCTACAGTGATTTTCATAATATGTTATACATATTAAGATATCTATTTCCCAGATAGGAACACGTGGCTCGCTTTCGTCTGTTTAGGTGATAAATAAGACGATGGCATGAAACGAAACTGTTCAGATATCCAGCTCCAAAACCTATAACGTAATTTTTCAAGGGTTAACTTTATGAGATATGTGGACCACATACCCTTGACGCGGGAAGATGCACCTTACTATCAATTCGAATTGTCGGAAACTTCTTTGCATGCCTCCATGCTCGTTCAATCTAATGTAAATTGATATATGCTGTTCGTGTCACGTCGTCACATGATGTGAAGAACTGCACTTAGGTCATTCAATAATTCATGTAAACACACACTTAAAATTTATCTGAGTTGATTATGAATATCATTGATTTTAAAATCAATGCTTTTGGTTTTTCTTTTTTAAAACAAGTATTTAATTTGGAAATAAGTGTAAAAGCCACCTTGTAAGTTAATCTCACTGAATATGTCCATTGACTTAGACGAATCCTGTTAAAACTCATTTGATACAAAACGCTCGTTTCAAATATTTTGAAAATCTTATATTCACTAAGAAACTTGTTTATACATAACGTTACATAGGTATTGCTTGACAGCTGCGATATCATATTTAACATTCATTGCCCTTGCACTCTATAGCATTTTAGTTCCATAAATTGCAATACAAATTTATTCCTCTACCAAAGAATATTCAAAACGTTATTACTTCTATCAATTCTTTTGTAGTCATTATCGATTGATGTGATGTTTTAGTGGGCCCTGGTACCTCAGTCGATATCGCTCTCCCCTTGTGACCGGAAGGTCGTTGATTCGGACCCTGGTCGTGTCAGACCTAAACGTTAGTGTATATTCTTTCTCCAAGCCACAAACATAAGAAGGGAAATTTGAGGGACGGTCGGACGAAACCAAAAAATAGAAGTTCCATGTCATAAATGGCGTTGGGGAACTCTCACTGTAAATGGCCTAGGGAAACTCTCACTGTAAATGGCCTAAAGAATTTTATAACTGTTTCAGAATGTGACCCACATGGCTCGACCATTGACCCTGAACCTCTGACCTTGGATTTCACAATTTGTTTTAAAAATTTGCAGAAAATTCGTTCCGTGATTTCTCTAATGCGACCACACAAATGCGTTTTCAGCGGCATGCGTATTATTATTCATATTTTAACTAGCAGAATATCTGACGAGTATTTGTGGATACTACGATGTTAGATTTAGTTTAAATGTCGTAATACCTCAGAATAATGAGTGCCTTTTCCTAAAATTGAATTGGTAAAAGTTGAATGAAATCAGAAACAGATGTTTAAAATTATTACTGATGTTTAGAGCGAGAGATTTTGGTTATTTGCGTATGTTTTCAATCCTTCTATTTTTTATGACGAAATCCTCTATAGTGTGTCTCCCCTATGGACTTTTATTCCTCTTGAAAAACGCTTTATCATGTTTAAATTCCCATTTCCTCTGTCAGGAAGTCTCCTAAAGCGTATTTCTCACAAAATACATGTATTGATTAATTAATTTCTTTTTGCATTTATAAGTCTTTTCTCGATATATCCCATTTGATGACCCTCCTCTGCTTGTGTTAATGCACCAATATGAATGCAAATCACTACGAATGTTAGGATATTAATCTGAATCCAGTAATATCAAGGAGATTTATGTCAGCAGCAATAAGAATTATATACCCGGTATATTTCGGCTATGAAAGACTACAAACATGGGTATAAATAAGAATTCATATTTCTTCTTATACAATGCACAATATGAAAAACTGAGTATGAAGAATTCCTATTTCAATATAGATGATATGAGAGTTCTATATTGCAATGGTAGAATACTGATTCTATTTGTACAAGTAAAATGATTTTTTTTAAAAATTGATAATTCCAATTTCTGTCGGAAGAAAATGAAAGATAGAGATCGTATGGTCAGAATTTTATTTTTACAGATTCCATTAAGGAATATGGGGATTCCATATTCCACTGCGAAAATACCAATTATAATTTTGATTTTTTTTTTCAATTCTAATTTATCTAGTTTTTGGTGTTTTTTTTTTTGTTTTTTTGTTTTGTTGGTTATTTGATTTCTTTAAAGCTGTATGGTCCGAATGACAATATTATTTTCCATCTCGTAAAAACGCTATTAAATCATCGCACGTATGTAGTTATGAGGCTGTATGACATATCATACATTATTTCACCTGTTTTAACCAAAATTATTTGATTTTAAATCGATGTTTACAAATAACTGCGTCAGACTGCCATTTTAAGTGACAGTCACGTGACCAGTTCAAACTTTCAGATCATCGGTGGTCTTATCTGTGTAAAGCTGTGTATTTTGTTACAACAGTACCGTGCCATAAGTTTAATAGAAATAAAAATATCAAATACCTCTTATTAATTCATTGTTTTACGCTCTTTCAGCCTTAAAACTATAATTTTTATTATGGGATGATTTATATATGTACCACACATATTTACTTTCTAAATCATATTCTCACTGTTTTCTTTTACATGCAGATGTTTTCAAGCTTGTAATTAAGGGAAAGTTAATAACTTTATAAAGTAATTAATCTGCTTTAAAGTAATTATGTTCAAAAATAATACATGAACATCGGGTCATACAGCTTTAAGGACAAACTGAGAATTTTATTTGTATTATTAGAATGAACGTATTTCATACACGAAGTAATGGATTCCTACGAGAACTAAACCGATTTGAATTTTTTTAAATTCGGGTTTTACTTCTTGAAAGAAAACACCTCAAATTTCAAGAGTTTGTAATTACGAGTTTATTACATCGAATCTACGTGGAAATTTGTTTTACAGTGTATAGAATTACCCTCTCATATTGAGACGTCACCAGCTATAGCTGAAGTACCATGCACACAGACCCAAGCTTAGCGCTCAAGGCCATAGCAACGAGGGTTCTTTATCGTTCCAACGCCTGTTGCGACACAGGACCTCCGTTTTTAAGGTCATATCCGAAAGACCCGTGATTCTAACTTCTAAATTCCGATCGTTTGGCGAAGGAGCAATCACTTATTTGAAGCGGCCATGGCACGAGCGGGGCTTAAACTCACGACCTCCCTATTACGAAGCGAACGCTCTACCACCGAGTTACAGCGACTTGTGAAATGATTTACACCAGCGAAGTACATTTAAACATCCAAACGTTCCCCAATCAATTATATTAGAAGGCACAGTTCTATCCAGCTAATTAGTAATACCGGTAACCCAACATGCAATTAGCTTTTCTATGCCCTTGACACGTGAAATTAAACAAACTTAGCACTTAAGGCCGTATTTTTCTTCTTCTTCATACTGAATTTGGCTATGAATTATGTCGTTTATCTGATGAAGACAGAAGGCTCACGGTGGGTGTAACTGGTCAACAGGAGATACTTACAGGTACTCCTTCTAGGCACCTAATCCCACCAGCTGTGTGTCCAGGGGTCCGCGTTTCCCCTCTTCTCGGTTTTGTATTCTTCACAAGATTTGTGACATTGATTGCTGTTCGTTATCTTCACCTTTTTATTTTATGGATTTTAAGCAATTTGGATACATTGCATACGAAATATTTAGCAGTTCATGTGATCTGACTCCAATTCATTCTTAATTATAGTATTAATATAATAGTACAGCGTATTTGATTTTAATGGCCTAGTGGATATACGCTTTTGTAATGAAGAGGAACATGTATTACTAACCACGGAAGGCTAATAACAGAAAATGGTAGCTTGTGTGTACAAACCTTAATGGTGACTTTTACATTTTTTCATCTTTTACTTTTGTAAAATCTTACTTTTCAAGATTTTTTTCTTAGATAACAAAAACCAGCATGTAAAGTCCATCTTTACTTCTGTTGTTTCATTGCATTAACTTGTCTGGCATGGCATTCCAAGAACGATAACTAAAAGTATCTATATCAAAACGATTATCGTACCATTCATAAGATCGGAATAAAAAGTTCCGCACTTTTGAAGATTGATAATGATAACGGGAGTCTTTATCTTGAAATATGTATACGTGGTATTTCATTTTGGTTTTGCTGTTTTAAGCATTTCCATTTGATATTGTCGACAATTTGTATGAATTAGTACACGATAACAACTTTTTTTGTTTTCTGTCATGTAAATCAAACCGAGTGATGCAAGATTAAAATAAACAGATTTTCATAGAATATACACCCAACTGATTCCCCCCCCCCCTACATGTTGGGCCATTTTCGTAACATTGGATGTACCGTTGAAATCCAATTTTGCATGATTCGTACATGGAATAGCACTTAATATGATTTTTAAAATATATATATGAATTCTAAAAGTCAATTTCTGTAAGCACACTGGGTATTCTTAGTCAATATGTACTTTGATATGATTACTACAAGAAAACAATAGCCGAATAGTACCGGGATTACGGACTCCATCCTCCGGTAACAATATCGAGTTTTGATGAATACCGGAAATTGAAGTATCTTCATTAGAGCTTTAATAACTTCTGGGTAACCTATTTCCTCGAGTCCATAAGCATGTATACACGCACACACATATGAATGGTTGCTTGGACTTAATTTGCCCAGAATATAAACTCGTATTTACGACATTATTGTATTCTAATTACGGGACAATAAACTGGTTTTATGATATCTGTTCTGGGATTTACGAGATCTGTTTACATGGTTTTAACTTCTCTTTAATAATTATCTCTTGTCTTTGATACTGATCAGCTTTCATAGATTTCAGCTTATGAACATTTCTCCAAATCAATAAAACTTACTTATCGATACTGTTATGGTTCTAGAGGCATTAAATATTAAATACCTTGTGTAAACAAAGTACATTAAGTAAATGTACGCTGTCTGTGACCTATGTCTGTCTACCGGAGATTTATCCGATACCACCTCCTACACATATCCTGTACAGGGTAGTTTGAAAGAAGAGGGAAATTCAAATGGATGTCATAAAAGCTGAGACATTAACTGAAATGAAAATACATGTATGAAGATAACCAACACGAACCCCTGGAAATACTAAAAGTAGGTTTGGGTGTATAGGAGGAGTAAGCATCCAGTGTTGACCAGTCACACCCACCGTGAACTCGATATATTGATCAGGTAAACTGAGTAATCTGTAGTCAAAATTAGAATGAAAGGTGAAGATAACAAACAGTGATCAATCTCATAACTCTTATAAGCAATACAAAATATCTCGAGAGTTGGGCAAACACGGGCCCCTGATATACCATAGGTGTGATCAGGTGCCTAGGAGGAGCAATCATCCCCCATCGACCGGTCACACCTGCCGTGAGCCCAATATCTTGATCAGATAAACGGAGTTATACGTAGTAAAAATCAGTGTGTCAAGAACGGCCTAACAATCGGTATGAAACACATCAGACAGTATTCGACTTACAAAAGTAATGACAGATTTGCATTTTGAAAACGGGGATTTAAATAAGGTTTGGGGAATTGATATTCTCTAATGATATTTATTCAACGAGGATTTAAAACATCCTGTAAGGTGCATGGCTACTCTCGTGACAAAGTGGCTATAAAACAGCTTGAGAGTTACGTGTTCAGTTAGCGCAGTACTTTGCGCACTCGCTTGTAACTACTGTGACGCGAGCTCGGCTCCCCGTGATCATCAGTGGTTGTGAGTGGTTGCGTGTAGTTGTAGATTACTCGGACAAGTACGTGTAGATTTCATCTCGGTACTCCTGTTTCCATCCACATCAATGACCAAATTCAGCCAACATTCGTGCTTATGAGAGACCTTAATATGGGTTATTTTCAATCACTGTAAAATTTGTAACTATATTCTACTCAAGATTACATACAAATCTCTCTCTCTCTCTCTCTCTCTCTCTCTCTCTCTCTCTCTCTCTCAGAGCACCTGCTTTGGAAAGTATACAAAACTGTCATTCTTATTTGACTCTGTACTAATGATCTGTGACATTTTCAAGTTTTATACTCCGTAATTCACGATTACACTAGTATGAAACATTTTACATATACAATGTATATGTAAGAATAGCTTTGGATGAAACTGCACATATAAAAAAGAATGTAAAAATATTTACCAATCTGGAACTTTGCTTTTGCAAAGTTTATGCTACAGAAACGACTTCGAGAAAGCAAAATTTTCAAATTATTGTAAATCTAATATATAATTATACATTAATCCCTTATTTTAGAAATATGAAATTTAATCTAGGTCTTTAGCATAAATAAATAAAAACACAGAAACTTTGTTTCCATATTCTAGTAAAAATAAAAATGTTAAAAAGTCAAAGTTGCGTTCAGTATCCAAAATCATGACTAAATTAAACTGTATTATGTCTGCTGAAGATGAAAATTATTAGCATTGTTTTACTCACCGCAAGAAAGGAAAACCCAAAAGAATCCGATTTTCAGTTTTATATTCCAATTCATATTACACATCTGATTACTGATCAGACAGCATAGGTTCCATGCATCGCCCTGGATAATCAAGAGTATGAATGATTTTTTTTTCTTATATCAGAGACGGTAGACCATCACAGATCAATAACATGGGCGCTATCGGATCCTCTGTATGGATGAGGGAGGCTCCAGCCTTCCATTGGAATCTAATATATCGAGTTCAATCCAAATCAATTCATAAGAATCAAAATAAAGAAAATTTATTCATGATTTTTTAGATTTGTATATGGATTTCCATGACATCACTTTTTGTGTTAAAATGGTAAGCTTTGGTCTTATTCATTTCCTTCCTAGAATGTTTGAAAATGTTACTGGTTTATGCGATCGACTTTAGAACCGTATTGTTCTCCATGATTCAGAAACTGTTTGAAAATAATTACAAATGATCAAACACACATACCAGCTTACGAAAGATATTGATGCTTTTGAAAAAAAAAGTTGGCAGAGTTACAAACTTAAGACCTTTCACACAAGCATATTATCTCTGCATTTCAACAGAATACACAGGTCTGTAACGGAGAGTCAGTTAAAATTCTTATGAACGTTAATACATGTACATGTCGTGTAAGTTCACATTCCCGATTGAATAACACTTAAAGGGGCATGAATACGATTTGAACTGAAAATTTTCAATATTCATTTTTCCATTTTTAATGTTTTAAATGCTTAATTAACGTATTTCTAATGGTCAGCAAACATTTGAATGTCAGTTGTCGAGGTACTTGGGAGATACAAAGCTCACAATTCTTTGTTACTGTTTATAAACAAGGCGCGCATATAGATTAAATGCACTAGTAAACGTTCCGTTTAAAGCAGTTTTTTTTTTTCAATTTACAAGATAATTCTGAACACAATTAAATAGTTTCTGGTGTTTGGCACATCTCATTTTGTTTTAAATATGCTATTTTCTATTAAGCAATCTATATGCAAACAAAAATTGGCACGAGGCTTGTTTACAGAACAAACAAATGCAAGTGCTGTATCTCACATGTAACTAGACAACTGACATTCAAACTTTGGTTGACCATCAGAAATACTTTTGTTAAGCATTGTAAAAAATAAAAATGGAAAAATAAAATTTGGAAATTTTCATCTCAAATCGTATCCATGTCCCTTTAAAGAACTGAAATGCGTGTCTCTTACTTTAGAGTTAGGGTGACCATTGGCAATAGTAGCGGTTGTACATGATATGCAACTTAGCCAGGGATTCAACAGAAAACTTTTAGCCATAATCACAAAACCATGTTCCTTTAAAACTAATATTCTTTTTTTTAATGTAAGAACGTCACTTCCTGCTGTGGTAACAAACATGTCTTCCTTTGATTGAATCATAACGATGCCTGAAATGAAACCTGAACGTATTGTTTCTGAACTGTATGGGCTACATTACCACGTACCTACCCGCGTAAGTGGCGATTTGAGGAAAATAAATTCGTTCACGCGATTGAAACGCAAAAAATGTAACGTATATTGTCGAAAGAAAAATTTCTGTAGGGTGCAAATATGAACCTTTTAATGATGTACCTTGGGTTAGTATGGGGTTCCACGAACGTAAAAGTGTTGGCTTATTTGGTTGTAAGTGTGGCGTTGAAAAACAAGTACCCGGTAGTCGCGGTATAACGCTTTGGAGGTTGTGATGTTTTGTTCATACGTATAACGCTCCTACTGGGTACCTGCGGCGTCCACAATTATAATGACCATGCTTCAATCTTCTGTCAACTTGCAGCCGCGGCCCCAACCAACATCTTCGAGATCTTTCTTTCACAATAGAACCATCTGCATGCTTTATCCCGGCTGTTTGTCTTTCATTGATATTTGACGTATTGAGTGTTTGTTGTGTCGCTACGGCGCAGTTTTTTAAGCGTATACATTACATATGTGTAACGTATCAAAGTTGCTGTGTATGTGCTACGTATTTTCAAGTCTATGCCTTAAAAAAAAGTCGCACCTTGTCATACATAGGTAGTGAAGCGCCTTGAGCATGTCGGTACTGTGCCGCATTTCTATCGCAAGTTTTAACTACCTGTGCTTGTGTTGCTGTAACGTTCCTTTTTACCGCTACGTATCCCAATCCGCCGTACATAAGTAATCCCGAAATGCCGATGTGTAAGGCTGGTATCAAGACCTTTCCAATGGTTCGTCATAAGCCTACCTTTGTAAAGACTTTTATTTGGCCACTATCCACTCCGAATGTTTGTCGATGATTTTTGTCCTTAAAAATGCTTGACGTTCATCATATAACGATACTTCATTCCAACAAAGACAATGTATTTGAGATACACAAGTGCATGTTTTATCAGTACAATTACACGGAGAAGTACAAATATTTCCATTTTGTTAGTTTTTGTGACGACACGCGTCTCTGACGACTTTTGCAGCGCTCCATATCTGTACGAGTTCATAAGAAATACCACTTTCAATTTAAGGCGATTTCAATACACTCTTGGAAAAGAGTACTATTGTAAGTATCCAGAGGAAAACTCCTCCTGCAAGTCGAGGTCTACCGGATAATAGATAACCTGGCTCCGGGAGTCAAAATAAAGTGAAATTTGTGCAAAATACCGATGCCCTTCACCTGTTATTCTCATTCTCTCTCTCTCTCTCTCTCTCTCTCTCTCTCTCTTCCACTTATAGTACTTTAAAATGGCTACTTGGTTTACTCTAATGCATCAACAATATAACAAATTGGAAAAATCATTTATATGACATTGGTTGTACATGATTAAATCAACTCTTTAATACGGTTATTTTACAATTATTAACAAAGGTGATTTTTGTTTTTATGTCACTTGTTTTTAAAGCAAGAGGCTTGTCGTTATTGGGGGAAACCACGATATCACGTGAGAATGAACGTGTTCCCGAGCGAGTATCTTTCATACTCCCCAGGACACTTTCGACTTTCCCAATTTGAAGAAATTGATTTGCCAACCACTCCGCAATTCTGATATACATACATGTATTGCAACAAAATGTTATACAAAGTTTCTGTAAAGTCATTTCGATTTCTTTTTATATCTGTCACAGACAGTAAATTATTCAATCTTTCATCAATCTTTCTAAAGATTCAGTATTTATTAGAAAGCTGTGTATGTTTATTTTTGAAAATCAATGATATTGTCAGTTCTGATTTTTTTGTCCGTTTGACTCCTGTTACTGTATATACATGTATATGTAAATATGTTTCATGTACCTCATGTATCATTCCGTGGTTTGAGCGACCTGAACTGAACTGACCACAAGACGTGTTACCTGTTTCACGTGTACCTGGCGCTGTTGACTAGTGGACACAATAGCACTCATTAATGATTCTTTCATTATCGACCCTGTGAATTAATGAAACAATAGCCACTTTGTATTCATTAGTGGACAGCGATATTATCCGCTAATGGTACAATAAAACCCTGATACCATTAGAAACATGTTTAAGTGGAATTAGTGGATAAATGAAAATCTGATTATACTCGTAAATGCATGATTTTCATCAATAAAAGATGACCACATGTTCGATAGACTGCATATATTTTGACCTTAGAGCAGGATTTAAACAATAATTGTCCCTACACATCGTGAATGCTGTCATCATCTTAATAACATTATGATTCTAAAGACGTTGCAGGTTTTGTATTTCCAGGTTGAAGAGTGGGTCTTACCAAAACATTTCAATATATTCCCCGGGTTTGAAAGACTTTTAAAATGACAACAAATTGATTACATCTTGTTAAAATGATGCATATGCATGCTGAAACCCACATACCATGGATGTTCATCAACTATTGCACGATAGTCTCACTGGAAGTCCTCCATTTCAAACATACCTCTCATCAACGTGTGGATACAACAGATAGAATGGGAATAAATATAAACACACGATTAGTTGTTTTACGTCCTGTCGAGAATTTTTTTACCTATATTGAGACGTCACTAGCTGTAGGTGAAGTATCACAAATTTAGACCTATGCTTGGTGCTCAGGGTCGTAACAGTGAGGGTTCTTTATCGTGCCAACGCATGGCGCGACACGGTACCTCCGTTTGTAAGGTCATATCTGAAAGACCCGTGATTCTCACTTCTAAATGCCGAGCGTTTGACGAAGGAGCAATCACTACCTATTTTAATGTCTTAGGTTAGACGCGGCCATAGCACGAGCGGCGCTCGAACTCACGACCGACCTTACCTAGAGTTTCAAAATGATAAGAACGACATTACGTTATCTCAAATATGCATGGTAATGGATAATGAAAAAAGCGCGGGTGAGGGATTTGGCACATTTTAAGTATTTCGCCGACTTTAGCTACAGAACGTTCACCTTTTTATCAGTTGAGAATCCTTACATGCATTCATATTTATGTGTATCAATTGAACACATAATTTTACCTAATTTTGCTTAATCTATTCATATGTTGCATTTTGTATGTTTTCATCATTGAATTGTTACTTTTCAATGTTCATAGTTTGGAAGTTGTAGTACAGTTCCGCAAAAATTATAGTACAGCTAAGCTCCGCCCCCTACTGTATGTTGGAATTTTGCCAACGTTTTCGGGATGGTTAAGTTCAAAGGAAGACGTACGGCACCATGGCACAATCATATAAACTATGTATTTAGATATTGTCGTACATCCTATGTATGAAATCTACGATATTTCATTATTTCATTTCATAAACTTATTACAAATATTCTACATTAATTACGATATTGTGGCTCTTTTAAATGTGGACAGATCAAGTAAGTATTGGGCCATCCACACCACCGAGGGATAATGGTTTTGACTGTTTTCAGGAGATACTTGAAATAACCGTCTTATTACCCAGCTAGTTTGTTTGCTTATGTTAATATTTGCTTGGGTATTGTCGAATAGATATTTGCTGGAAAAGATGAGATCTCTTCATTTAATTCATATTAATAATTACTAATAACAGTGGTTTGAATCATTTTGTACCAATTTTGTCCATTCAGTGACGTAATACACGTGATCGAGGCATTTTCACGAACTTCCCAGAAAGGCCTGAGATTAATGCAGAATACACATCGTGTTTTGTTGATCGAGGAATGCATGAAAATAGACAAATTATTTGGATTATAAATCAAAATACAATATGTTTTTTAAAATGATTAAAATGTTTGTCCTGTTCCTTTCAATAAATGGATTCTGTTGAAGAAATGCATTATGGCAAGCCTACATTTTGAATGTATGCTTAGAATTGTATTCTAAAATGTCCCTATACACATATGAATTTGTTATGAATTGAAGTTTCATATATACAATGCTTTTTAGTATCTAAGCTATGATCTTCTATGTTCAGTGATATGACAAACGTTGGTTACCCTAGCGATAATGATATTTAATACCATCTAGCGATAAATTCTACATCATGAACGCGTCCACTTCAGTTCAAACCATTATAGATACTGTAATTGTCTGTGCTGATACTAGAGACCTCTAGATTGGATCAACAAAACATGTAATGTTTAGGAGGTTAGGAATTACATTGTAACTAGTTAGCGTGATATAGCACGTCATTTTATCCTCTTAATACATGCCACAGTGTAAAAGTCTTATCAATAATTGAATCGAAATCCTTGCAAATTACTATATGTACCCAAGCGTCAATCCCGATTTCACATTCAAAGCAATGAACGTGAAATATATTTTGTGTTTACTAGGGAGACTGGTGAGTGTTTGATATTCATTAAAACGCTGATTTTTATTACAAGAAGTTACATGTGTAAATGCAATATTTACATGTTCCAACGTATTTTGATTTCTTATTGAATTGATCTTGACGTTTTGATTTCTGCTTGATATTTAAAACAATGAGACAAAATTGTTGCCAAGTGTAGTCGTCTATGCTTTTTATGTTAAGACCTATAACTTAGAAGAGCACAATTTCACCCATGGCCTAGACAATTCCCCTAGCAATGACAATGACAACAGTTTACCTTTATTTCGTGGATTTATTTACAATTTCCGTAATGGAGGTAAAATACTCGTACCATAGTAGATGCCATCACTGCATAACTTCCACCTTAATCAATTACCATAGTGTTTTAGTCAATGTAAATTAAAACACTTCGACAGCTTTGTTTCAACTCCGACGGCTTCTAACGAAAATGCGATCATGGTTCGTACGGGTAAGTTTGGCCTCGGGTAGACCCATTTGACGTCATAGAGTGATAAGATCCGAACATTGAAAAGTGTTGAATAAATTCCAATGCATCAAAGTGTGTTTTTCGGATCATGTGTTTTGAACGATATATTACTATAGTAAAAACCTACATCTGTATCATGTCAATAGGACACGAACGACGTCACACATGACGTCACACATGTCAATTAGAACATGAGTGAAATAAATCGTACCTCCATCACATATTTAATTGAAAGTTTCAACGGTCCATTCCGCAGAAAGTAATTCACGTGAAACAAAAATTAAAGTTCTTCTGTCTCTCATCAATAACATGCATGTTTTTCATGCAAAAACCGAATAACTCCTGTGCAAGCATAACAAAATAAGATTTAGAAAACTGTGAAGTCCGGAAAACTTTCTAAATTCAGGGGCCTTATCTTAACTGAAATAGATCTACCAAGTCCCTATCTTTACCCCTCAAGAAAATAGCACTGAAGGTGCCACAAGATATGAGACAAGTGGTGTAATTCAATTGTGGAATCTAAAAATAAATTTAAATTTTTTCCCCTAATCAAGAGCATCAGAACGTATGATTTCAACAGTTTACATCATCATTCTTCAAAACTAGGCGATTTGACATCATAGACAGCTTCTTCTTTAATAAAGGTGGAACAGGAAATTATTCAGATCTTGTAATCAATCATAAAAATAACTTTGTTAAACTCTACTCTGATTCTCTGTACAATTACTCTGACTTTAATCTAAAAAGATGTTTGGGCTCCTCAATGATAATATCTACGTAGTCTTTGGTGATCAGGTCTTCCAACAGTCTGTTGGAGTTCCATGGGCACCAATTATGCTCCTTTATTAGCAAACCTGTTTTTATATTCTTATGAGGCCGAATTTATTCAAGGCCTCTACATGAGAAAAATAAATCCCTGTCTATGGCAATCTATCGAGGACGTTTTCTGTATTATTGATCCTCATTTTTAATCATATGTCAATTTGATATATCCCGGTGAACTCGAAATGTACGACACCACAAAGTCATATATGTTAAGGGCAAACTAACAACTCAAGTTTATGACAAACGATATCATTTTAGCTTGTCCATCGTCAATTTCCCAAATCAATGTAGAACGATTCCATTAGCATCTGCATATGGTGTTTATTAGTCGAGTTGCAACGAAGTTGAACTCAGCTATTGGTTTGGTAATGCGGATGGGCGGTTGGACATCAACAATTGGTTTCCGGATGATAACTCAAAAAGTTTACAATCTAATCAAATGACATTTTGTTATATTGTTGGGTACCAGGTAAGGAGGACCTCTATTAATTTTGGAGAAAAATGGTCAAAGGTCAAGGTCACAGTGACCGAAAATAGAATGAAAATTTCAGAAAAATTTGGTTTCCGGATGATAACTCAGAAAGTTTAAATTCGAATCAAATGATACATAGAGATATTGTTATCTACCAGATAAGGAAGACCCCTATTGATTTTGAAGAAAATACGTCAAAGGTTAGGGTCACAGTGACCGAAAATAGATTTAAAATTCCAACAAAGTTTGGTTTCAGGAGGATAACTCGAAAATTATTAATTTGAATCAAATGAAACTTGAATATATTGTTGGATACCAGCACAGCAAGGTCTCTATTGATTTTGTAGAAAAAAGGTCAACGGTCAAGGTCACAGTGACCGAAAATAGATTGAAAACTTCAGACAAATATGGTTTCTGGACAGTAACTCGAAAAGTTTAAAACAGAATCAAATGAAACTTGGTTATATTGTTGGATATGACAGGTTAGAAAGACCCCCTATTGATTTTGGAGAAAAAGGGTCAAGGTCACAGTCCTGAAAAAAGATTGAAAATGTTAGAAATATCTGGATCTGCATGATAACCCAAAGAGGTAATATACAACAATGAAGGATGCCCATTTCCAAACTCCTTTTAAAAATGTATTCACAAGAATTTATTACATTATATCCAACAATTAGTTCTTCACAATTATAAATATGCCACATCATTCCTGACTTTACAATGTATCCCATGCAACTCGGCTCATGCACTCCTGGGTGCATATATTGATATATTTTTTTCTCTATTCGGTACTCGAGGGTATATTTTGCATATGATCAATTTCGAACTTGGAGCAGGTTACTGACAAATAAGTTCATGTTACATGGGGTTTCAACAGCCTCGTTTAAAGTCAGCATTTCGCAAATTCTATGGTCGTTATGATGATATAATTTGCAAATGCAACCTGTCATTGCGTCGAATGCTGTCTGACATGTTTCATACCAATGGTTGGTCCGTTATTTACATACTGATTTTGACTACAGATTACTTTGTTTCACTGATCAAAATATTGGGCTCACGGCAGATGTGACCGGACAACAGGGGATATCTCCTTCTTTTAGGCACCTGATATCTGGTGTCTCCATGGATCCGTGTTAGTCCTGCTCTTCATTTAAAGGATTGATGAGTTTGATCAGTGTTCGTTATCTGAACTCATCAGTATTTTCAGCTTCTCCATCGTCAACTTCCCACATTTATGTAGCAATATTCCATTATCACCTGCATATGGTGTTTATATCTCTCAACTGATTCGATATACAAGAGCTTGTTCTGCGTATAGTCAGTTTTTAAATCGAGGTAAGCTACTGACAAACAAGTTGATGGTACAGGGATTTCAACAGTCTCGATTGAAGTCAGCATTTCGCAAATTCTATGGTCGTTATAACGATCTAGTTCGTCAATACAACCTCGCATTGGGTCAAATGCTGTCTGACGTGTTTCATACCGATTGTTAAGCCGTTCTTGGCACACTGATTTGACTGCGGATAACTCCGTTTACCTGATCAGGATATGGGGCTCACGGCGGGTGTGACCGGTCAACAGGGGATGCTTGCTCCTCCTAGGCACCTGATCCCACCTCTGGTGTGTCCAGGGGTCCGTGTTTGCCCAACTATCTATTTTGTATTGCTTGTAGGAGTTATGAGATTGATCACTGTTCGTTATCTTCACCTTGCATTTACATGAAAATATGAAAATAACTCTTAACTCCTATAAAGAATACAGACTTAAGAGTATGGCAAACACAGACCCCTTGACATATAAGAGGTAAGTAAGGTACCTAGGAGGATTAAGCATACCCTGTCCACCAGCCACACGTACTGTGAGCTCTACATGTATGTATAACATGAAAAGTTCTGGAAATTTTCGGGGGACATACAATTGATTAAGTTACATATTGTACTTAATCATGTCCAGATATATATCAAATAATCTATTAACACATACAATTTTCCATGGTTTTACCGTACGTACGTAAATTTGCTTGGCATGGAAATCATGACGATGATGCATGTACTTGGACCAAGGGTAAAATGAATTCTATCTCCCTCGTCACCAGAATACGTTTCTGTTATCAAGACCTCTTTAAATTGTCCTTCTGTCGAACGACATTCTGTATAACCTATTCAAACACTGGTTGATATTTCCTATTTCTCGGAGTCTGATTCTAGCTGAGCGTCCTTGTCGAATTAAGTGCAAAAGTGCATTCATATCTTATCTCCGGGGAAAATGAAATAAAACAGAACCCATGCAGAAAGGTGGGCTATTATGGTTTCAATTTGGCTCTCTTAACAAGAATAATCTGTGCTAATATCTCATTAGTGTATCACTAAGCTATCCATATTAATCTAATGTTTTCAGTTTAAACTGGATCAATTAAGCTTAATGGGCACTTTAAGGGGTAAAATTTGCAGTGTACAATGACCTCCACCGGTGCTTATGCTGCAAAAATTATTTAAGGGATGTGTCATTATTTAGTTGTATGATATGTATGGGGAGATTGTAAACACTTTTCTTGCCAGAAGTAAAGAGTCAAAACTGTCAAAGGAAATATATCTTATGACGGGGTATAGGCTTCACTTTTCTCCCAATTCAACGCTGTATCATTATTGCTGTATGTTTCAGATTGTGTCCGTCATTACATGTTTCATATATTTTTCTGTTGCATATGTGAAAGTAGTTGAAAATTACGAAAGCATCTCTTTTAATTTGGTATTCAAGCAGTTTTTTTAAAAAAATGTATTTAACTCCAACAATATGTAAAACCTTTAAATCTTACTCAAATGTGAGACAAGTATTAAATTCTCGGAAACCCCGCTTAACGTACGTTTTAATTAGTTTGGTTTATAGGAGAGCATTCTCTACTCACAGTTTTGTGCGTTACGGGCAACACTTTTTTACCGACATTTTGTAAAAGTCTCTATTATGCATCATTTATGTATTTAGTCATATTATGAAATACGTTTGGTGCAATTAAATTGATGTTTACTGTACATTGTTTAAAATCGCTGTTTTCTGATTTTCATTTGAAACTACTTCGTACATGTAATATGTGTATATTTTTAGGAAATTCACCAATCTTGTTTAACCGTTACACTGGATAACGGTCTGACAGCTTTGCAATTGAGGTCATTTTATTGACCCTAGTCTCATGAATAATTACATAAATATTCGACCAATAACAATAGCTTGACAAAGAATCAATGACAAATCAGGATTCGTTTTGCTTAAGCGTACTCGGATTGTAAGTTCACAAAAATGACGTCGATCCATAAAAAGTTTAAACAAATTCCAAATATCAGTGTTAAAGGAAGAAGAAAGGAAGATTTTACATCCATTATCGTTAAAATATATTTTCTGTGGTGTTCTAACATCGCTCATAGTTGCCGGCACCCTCTTCGATTATTCTCCCGTGCTTCTCGGTTATTATTGACATATTGAGATATTTTATTGAAAGTAGACATTAACGGCAAAAAGGATGATTTCATATTCTCCATCGTCAACTTCCCAAATTTATGTAGAATATTCAATTATCACCTGCATATGGTGTTTATATCTCTCAACTGATTCGATACGCAAGAGCTTGTTCTGCGTATAGTCAGTTTTTAAATCGAGGCAAGCTACTGACAAACAAGATGATGGTACAGGGATTTCAACAGTCTCGATTGAAGTCAGCATTTCGCAAATTTTATGGTCGTTATAACGATCTAGTTCGTCAATACAACCTATCATTGGGTCAAATGCTGTCTGACGTGTTTCATACCATTTTTAGGCCGTTCTTGGCACACTGATTTTGACTGCGGATAACTCCGTTTACCTGATTAGGATATAGGGCTCATGGCGGGTGTGACCGGTCAACAGGGGATGCTTACTCCTCCTAGGCACCTGATCCCACCTCTGGTGTGTCCAGGGGTCCGTGTTTGCCCAGCTATCTACTTTGTATTGCTTATAGGAGTTGTGAATTTGATCACTGTTCGTTATCTTCACCTTTATAGGAGTTATGAGATTGATTACTGTTCGTTATCTTCACCTTTATAGGAGTTATGAGATTGATCACTGTTCGTTATCTTCACCTTTATTTATAGATAAGAATATGTGCATGACCAAAACGTCCTGCATGCACATGATTATTGGGGTCGGCAATGTTTCATTAACAACTATCATGAGAATTGCAAAAATGTTCTGTATGGTTAGTAAAAAACAGTTTCTAGTGTGCTTAATAAAAATATTGTTATGGAATCTAATGTAATCATTGATACACACATCATTACACATTCACGTAATCAAACCGCTCATCAAGAGGTAATATATCGTTGTTCATATCATGAAATGGACACCATTAAGCTATTAAAAAACGGCATTCAAGCTTGTGTGCATCATCAATATGTTGTTGCCAGATTTCTACCATTGGATTAAGGTATTGTTGCCAAATTTATATCACTGGATTAAGATATTGTAACTTCGTAGTTAGAAACTCAAACATTATCTAGACCAGATTGTGTACTCTCTTTTTAATTTTACATTCCAGATCATATTAAAGGATGGCTTTTATAATTCTGATGTTAAAGGTCAAAACTACGAATATATACCATTACAGCTCTAGTAATAAAACTTATTTTGAGATATTTGAATTTTTTTCAAGACTTAAGAATGTCTGTTTTAAAACAATTTTTATAGCATATTTTAAAAACTTCTAAAGACGTTTAGTAAATTTCTCAAATCAACATCAAAACGTATGACCTTTCAACACTGTAAACGACCATTCCATTCCTTATGATGAATTTAAGATTAGACTTTGACATCATAGAAAATTCCCTAGTTCATAGAAATGGAAGAAGTAAATATTCATATCTTGTGGTCAGTCATTCAAAAAATTACCTTGTTAACACTACTCTCATTTTCTTACGATACTTTTATGTGGTATCAGCAGCTCTGTTATATTTTGTGGGCATCTAGGAAAAAGAAATATGGATACACATTCGTTTATTTGTTTCACAGCTTTTGTATAAACTTGTTCATATATTACCTCCTTTTAATTTCCCAATCAATAAGTTTCAATATTTTCTCAATACAATTATCTTGTCATTTGGCATGGACAAACCCTTTTGGGCTTCTGAACATAATGAGAATATTCAGAATGATTGACTGATCAGTTTATTATTTCCAGTTTTCGATGGTTCGTCAAATTTTAACACTTTGAAGATTTGGTTACACCGCTACCAGTTTTCCTAACGTCCCTTTCCAAAATCTATCGCTAAAATAGGTACGTCACAAGATGTAAGTGAAGTGCCAAAAATGTTGATCTGCATATGTATGCATCATACTAACACTGGCACAGCGGCGAGGTTTCGTTTTTATGCCAATCCAATTATGATATGAGGCCTCAGTTTTTAAAGTATCATGCAAGGGACCCGTGAGGTTCACTTTTCATGCTGGCGCTTGACAAAGGAATAGTCATTGACTAATACATTAAACGTCTTAGGTTTGTCGCGGCGCCGAGATCGAGTTTTGCTACTTGCAGAAACTGAAAAAAGTCATCTGGGGTATCGTTAGAAAAAGTGACAACTGCTCAATATTCTCCTCTTCACTTAATGCCGGTGCCAGAACACCTACGCAAAGAATATTGAATACAGCCAATTTTTTTATGTGAAAAGACAGCAAATTTAATTTCTATGTATCAATGTCAATTACTTATATCCTTTGAGGTTTCTCTTGACATAGGAAATGGCACAATAGTCGCATGAAACGAAGTCCAGAGAAACTTGTACACCTATTTGCATATTTTCTGTGTGATAATATGTCCCAATGAAATGTCTTAATCACATTGTACATGTATGACTGTGCCATCTCCTCTTTCGGTGAATTGAGAAAGTGTGTTGGGGCAATGTATATCATTACATAGCAGATTCACAATACAAATTTAATATTTTGATTATACATGCAATTGTAGATGCTGACATCTGATGTTTGACATATTGTAATATTTGGAAAAGGGAATTCTGATATGGAAACAAAGTTTACACAAGGGTAAAACATTAGAAATTGTAGATCTCAAATATTTACGTGTACTGTTCAGTAAAAACGGTTCATTTACCACAAATATTAAGAAATACCGATATTTCAAAATGCAACAAAATCAATGTATGGTGTAATTCAAAAACGTAGAAAGCACAGTCTTTGCACATAGATTGTACGTTAGATATGTTTAATAAAATGATAAAGTCTGTATTTCATATGCATTTCAGATGAGGGGTTATAATCAGAATTCTTTAGTTGAAAATTTTATTTCAAAATTTGTAAACATATTCTAAATTTAAAATCATCTACCCCAATTGCAAGTTTTATGGTTTATTTAACTTTTTAGCTCACCTGAGCTGAAAGCTCAAGTGAGCTTTTCTGATCACCCGTATTCCGGCGTCCGTCCGTCTGTAAACTTTTCACATTTTCAACTTCTTCTCAACAACCACTGGGCCAATTTCAACCAAAGTTGGCACAAAGCATCCTTAGGTAAAGGGAATTCTAAATTGTTAAAATAAAGGGCCAGGCCACCTTCCAAGGGGAGATAATCAAGAAAAGGTAAAAATAGGGTAGGGTCATTAAAAAATCTTCTTCTCAAGAACCACTGGGCCAGAAAAGATGAAATTTATAGATAAGCTTTATTAGGTAGTACAGATTCTAAATTGTGAAAATCATGGCCCCCGTGGGTCGGGTGGGGCCACAATAGGGGGTCAAAGTTGGGAGTTTTTTTATATAGTGCAGATTCAAGTTTGTTAAAATCATGGACCCCGGGGATTGGATGGGGCCTCAAGGGGGGCATCAAAGTTTTACATACAAATTTATAGGAAAAATCTTTTAAAATCTTCTTCTCAAGAACCACTGAGCCAGAAACGCTGAGATTTATATGAAAGCTTCCTGATATAGTGCAGATTATAAATTGTTAAGATCATGGCCCCCGGGGGTCGGATGGGGCCACAATAGGGGTCAAAGTTTACATACAAATATATAGGAAAAATCTTTCAAAATCTTCTTCCCAGAACCACTAAGCCAGAAAAGCTGAGATTTATATGAAAGCTTTCTGATATAGTGCAGATTCAGGTTTGTTAAAATCATGCCCCCCTGGGGTAGGATGGGGCCACAATAGGGGATCAAAGTTTTACATACAAATATATAGGGAAAATCTTTAAAAATCTTCTTCTCAAGAACCATTGGGCCAAAGAAGTTCACATTTACATGAAAGCTTTCTGTCATAGTGTAGATTCAAGTTTGCAAAAACCATGGCCTCCAGGGGTAGGTTTGGGGCCATAATAGGGACTACGGTTTTACTGTCAAATAGATATGGAAAATCTTCTGATATGGACCAAGGTGACTCAGGTGAGCGATGTGGCCCATGGGCCTCTTGTTTACTTTTGCAATGTACATGTAACGTTTTGGTGTCAATTACATGTTTTACAAGGTGATAAATGATTGTTGAATTTGTTTCGCGTTTTAAGGAATTAAAACAATCTATGGAGTAATTTTGCTAAATCTATACTGAGTGGATGTGACTTTTAACACATTTGGCAAAAATATATGTCGACATGTAAATATAGCGTTGCTGAAGAAAATTGTTCTAACACAATATATGATCAATTTATAAAGTCATGGTATAATGAAATGGTCTTTTTTTTTATTCTTCTAAAGGTCTTAATTATGGAATATATAAAACATTGTTTTAGAAAAGTATTTAATATGTGTGCCTTAGATGTACTTTATGATTAGTTATGTTTTGTAGATTTAGAACTTGTAATGCTAAGCTACCTATAGAAATTGGTAGATGACATAATACATGTATACTCTGATGTTGATATGAAAAAGACGATTGAGTCCCTCAATGGTAATATTTACGTAGTTTTTCATGATCAAGTTTACCAACCGTCTGTTATAGGAGCCTCAACAGTCTCCATTAAGGTCAGCATTTTGCAAATTGTTTGGTCGTTATATCGATCTCATTTACAAATACAACCTGTCATTAGGTCGAATGCTGTCTGACGTGTTTCATACCAATTGTTAAGCCGTTCTTTACAAACTAATTTTGAATACAGATTACTCCGTGTACCTTATCAAGATATAGGACTCACTGCGGGTGGGGCCGGTCAACAGAGGATGCTTACTCCTCTTAGGTATCTGATCCCACCCCAATGTGTTCAGGGATCTTACTTTTAAGTTTGAATTCTTTATGGGGTTTATAACAGATAAGAGTGATCATCGTTCGTTATCTTTCCGTAAGATTCTAATGTTCTACGCCCTCTGGTGGCATATCAAAAGTCATTTTCTTTACAACATCGTCGGTAACCCACAGTCGGTCTTGTTATCTCTTACCTCCCGTGGGACGTAAAGCCGAAAATTCCGCTTGGAGGTGCGTTCTGATTTGGTAAGAGATAGTGAGTTCTTTATATTTTTAATAAACAAATATCGGCTTCCTTTTCGGTCGAATATAATGAAATTGGTTGATGATATACTGACATATCAGTTTTTACACATCTACCAATTTCTACAAATTGTTTACACTGACGATGTGGCTATTCGAGAGATGATAGGTGTAAATAAAAGAAATCGAAAGGTAGAGCATGTTTAAATGCAGGATCGCAATGAAGACTCGTTCTATGCCATTTTGTGCAATCTTGGGTGAATAAAGGATATATTATACAAAGGAAAAACAGTATGTTCAACAACCAGAATGAACACAGCATAAGTCACTCTCATGTGATAGACCTGTTTATTCTACGATTCATATCAAATTCTTTCTCTAGAAATACATGCATTCATATCATTCTGATGACAGAATAGTTTTCATAATAATCATTCAATATATAGTACATATATGATACTGAGAGATGGAGAAATACAATATAAGTGGGCAGGTCCAGTGATGGTGAGGTCAGGTCTAGTAATAGTTTAAGCTACTGGTCCGACTGGTTTAGTTCATATCTAAGTTAATGTTGAGCCCTGAATATATATTGTTCAAAATATTTAACTTTTGCATACATATTCATTTGATATTTGGTACATTGCTTTACCATGACAAGTTACAGCTCATGTTCGAACTGACTTCCGGTCCATTGATGTTTTACTGAGTTATGACCCTTGAACTTAGAAAGTCATCTCAAATACTAATTTTTCCGCACTTTTGTCATGCTTGCAGATATTCATTTGATATTTGCTTCCCGGTGACAAGTTACGATATTACGTATGGTTATTAACGCAGAATGGTAACGTCTTAGCAATATTTAAGTCTTACTTTCTTTAAATAAAATGACATTCCCGGGTAAATTCTAGAAATTATTGGTACTTTTATTTTAATTGTTTGTGTGGGAGCAGAAAATTGTTATTGTAACATCATTTAGGACATCAAAGATGTCTACAGTCATTTTATCTGTTATCTAAATTGAAGTGATGTAATCACCACTTGTTATGTGAAGGTGATGAAAAGATTTATTTTTACATTTCGTCCCATTTCCGGAGCAAATCCTAATGAAGATTAATTAGCAAGTGATATATTTCGCATTGTATGGGACATGTTGGGTGTTCAAAGACGTAGGTTGGATACGTCATCATTTACATAAATTATTTAAAGGGACTGATTCATGATTTTCCCCAAAATTTTGTTTTTCACTTTTAATGATCAAAAGCTACTGTCTAATATGTTTAAAAGATTTCACATAAAAATTAATGTTATACATTATCACAGAAGCTCATTTTATGGAGTTTATTATTTGTTTTGTAAACAAAGATTGTGGTATGTTATTGGTTACGAAATTTTCAAAAGAAATGAATATTGATCAAAGTTTATCATATCTTTCACATTTCAACCATTCTTTGGGTAAAATGTGTCATCTAAAAGTTAAAATTTGTGACTCTGCAGAATTAAGATGCTTTATATTACAAAATTATTGTTTCACTGGTTTGTTGGTATTCATTAAAAGACTCGAGTCTTTGTTTACATAACACAGATTTCAGGCTAAAATATTGCTTTTATTCTTGCATTCAGAAAGTCAAAATTTTGGCTGTCAACATTAAATGAGTTATATTTTTAATGTTTAACATCAAAAATGAAAAACATTTTTTTCAAAAATCGTGAACCAGTCCCTTTAAAACATTTTTCTTTAGTATTCTATTTTGACAAGACATTGAAAGAAAATTAAGATCTATTTATTTTGTTTCTTCTCAAGATATTGAAAAACGTATTGAAATTACTAGTTTTAAAAGGTGGGTTCGGTACTTGCTAGAAATCGGATTAGGATACTGGCATTTAATGAACACGTTGATCATTTTTCTGAACTAATTACATCCTGATCACGAAGCGAGCGCTCTAACCCACTGAGCAACTGAACCATGACAGGTAAATTGATAAAAGGTGTGCTAAACAAAATATGCAAATTCTTGATTACCAGCATAATTGCTCCAACTGCTTGCTTTTAATAACAAAATACTGTAGTGTACATCTTTTCAGGTCCTTGTTGCTCGTTTAGAGAAGGCACTGCCCTATATGACACCCATTTTGAAAAGTCAGCATGGATAAAACGGTCGATCAATGCTTCGTAAACCAGTTCATGTCTATCTCCAAATGAATATCAGTTGTAACACATGATGTATTATACGTTTCCAGGAAGATAACAAAATTAATGAAAATTTTGAATTTCCTTGTTAATGATCGAAAAGCGACATATTTGAAGCATATTATGCTTAACAAATATAGAGCACATATTTTATGCAGTAGAATTAGATGTAACTGTGGTATAGCAGTTGTATATAGGTAAACTCTGCTAAACAAAGCAACATGTATGTAAAATTTTGAGAAATATACACCCTTTTCCTCTCCAACACAAAATCTGTTTAAATATGTGACAGTCCCTTGTCTTTAATCATTTACGATCTCGATTATATAATTTATAAGCATTTTCTTACTATCTTATTAGGTTTCGCGGTTTTGCATCAATTTTGAAAATAAAATGAATCACTTGCACCCCCCCCCCTTACTTTTTTGCGCAATATTAATTTTATTTAGCCCTTGATGTACTAAGAAATAAGGAAAGGGACATCATCAAGTCTCATCTATTGTAGGAATGCTGGTTTTATTTAGTCTTTGAACACATCATTAGTTCATCGCGTACCTGATTGTGTACATCCAATGCTCTGTATTGATTGCACCGCCCATAAATCGCTCACATGGCAACCATCATCTTGTTAACAAAAGGACTACTTCATTGTAAAGTCTAACTTTTCAGATAATGCAACTGGCACTAATTGGGTATTACTTGTACTTTAAATCCAATAAAAAGATTTTTCTAGATGGTATATTGTTCAGAAGAGTATAATATAAAAGGTTTCCTTTACGTATTTGCGATAGAATATTCCTTGCGGGTACTACCTTTTAAACTTTTTAATGGGATTTGGATTTAGATTTTTCACTCCTTGGTGTTTTGCTTCGCTTTATAAAAATGTTTGACTTTTGAAAAAGAAAAAGGAATTAAAAAAGTGTATTTGTCTTAAATTGGATTCATTTCATGTATCTATTCAGTTTATTGTCTTGATCATTTCAGCATTAATCTGGGTTTTGTTCCCGTTTATCAGAAATACGCCCTTCGGAGAGATTCTTTACATTCCAATTTATATACAAAACATTTATACTCTTTTCACGTCATTCTTCGAACTTTTTAATAGATATACCACCTCATTTATTTATTTTTTTCATTTCTTTGTTGTTATCATTTTGAAATATAAATTCAATCTTTCATAGTAAAGGCTGATTCAAAATCCCTTAATTTCTCTACCAGAATACATCTACTAATTTGAATCATATTGGTGATGGTTTCTGCATGAAGGAGATCACGATCGCTGCATAAAACCTGAATTTACGATCCGAGTTATTTTAGTAGCTTACCAAGGAGTGATTACCTATCATATTAAAATCATACTTAGTGCCGTGACCAGGATGGGCTTGATATAAAGAGAGACAAGAACAGAAGCTTTGTAAAATGAACTGAAGTTTATGCTCGATGTTGACTTTTCGTTAAAGAATAATATATTTCCTTTCCATGAATGTTTAGATTAGGAATGTGAAAAGCCAGTTGAAAAGGGCAATTTACAATTTATGTATGTAACGCACCTAAATGTAATACCACAGAAACTACACCAAAACACGTTTAGAGAATACAAGGCTCCTCATACCCCCTCGTTATCATTGTAAACAAGCCATTACATGCATATTCCGAGCAACATCCAGGTTGTGTTGTATCAGTCTATGTTCCAATTTCCGTGGATTTTAACAGAACAGTGTACCCTTTTTACCACAGCTTTCATAATCAGGTCAAACTTTACAGTTACGATTGTAGTACTAGGGAGTACTAATATAATATGGCGTTCCTAGTATGTAGCATGATCTAAAAGCTCGGAACACAATGGGGAAGCCAAAAGCTTGATTCTGTGTTTAAATGGTTCTACACAGAAAAATATCTCTGAACTGGCATAATAGCGGTACACTTACTATACAACTCTCACAATGACGATGACCTATCACACATGAGAGGTGAAGATGAAGATAACGAACAGTGATCAATGCAAGGTGAAGATAACGAACAGTGATCAATCTCATGACTCCTACAAGCAATACAAAATAGATAGTTGGGCAAACACGGACCCCTGGACACAATCTCATAACTCCTATTAGGAATACAAAATTCGGCAAACACGGACCCATGACTATACCAGAGGTGAGATCAGGTGCCTAGGAGGAGTACACATCCCCTGTCGACCTGTCACACCCATCGTGAGCCCTATATCTTGCTCAGGTAAACGGAGTAATCCGTAGTAAAATCAGTGTGCCATGAACGGCCTAACAATCGGTGTGAAACACGTCAGACAGATTTGACCCAATGATTATACTGGCAAACTAAATCATTATAACGAACATGAAATTTGCAACATGTTACCTTTACACGAGGCTTTTGAGACCCTGTGATTTGAACTTCATTATCAGTCGCCTGTCTCGATTAAAAAACAGATCATAAGCAGGACAAGCTCTTACATATTGAATCAATTCAGAAATATAAACACCATATGCAGGTGATACGAAATGTTGTTACATAAATATGTGAAGTTGATGGAGAATCTGACGTCACGCTGTCCGTTATAAAGTTAAGTTGTTAGTTTGCAAATATTTATTTTCAATAAATATCTAAGTACGACGAAGATGTGGAGGTATTTGCGGTTTCTTTTATTTTGAGTTCACAGGAATATATCGAATCGACATATGAAAGAAAATGATTATTGTTAATAGATAAAACGTCGTCGATATTTCTAAATGCCGAGTTGAAGGCTATAGCAAGAGATCGTTTTCTTCTCATGCTGAAGCTTTTGAATAAACTCTGCTCCATAAGAATATAAAAACAAGTCAACTAACAAAGGAGCACAGTCCCTGCCCATGGGAATTTCCAACAGACTGTTAAAATACCTGAGTGATCACCAAAGACTACGAAGATATTGTAAATGATGAACTCCAGGATATTTTTTTCATTTCAACTTCAGAGTACTTGTATGTGGAATCAGAGTCATGTTTGACAAAATAGATTTTTGGATGACTGATCACTAGATATGAATATTTTCGTTTTCCATTTTTGTTGAAGAAGCAATTGTCTTCGATATAAAAAATGTAGTCTTTGATTTATCGTGAGGAATGGTCGTGTAAAGTGTTGAAAAGCCATATGTTTTGATGTTGTTAATTTGAGAAAAGTTTCACTATTTCAAATTTACTTAAAGTGCTTTAAAATGTTTAGATTCCACATTTTATTTACACCAATTCTGGCACGGTAGGTTTCACAGCTGTTAATATTTTCTTGAGGAACAAAGATAAGGGCTTGGTAAAACATTTACTGGGTCCAGCAATGTATCTTTGTTGATGAGGGTTTTTGTGAAGTTTAGTAATCCAGAATAGGTACGGTAACTCTTATTCAACCATCCCATTGACAGGGATATTAAATGTGTCATAAACTGAAGCATACTTTTGAAGAATTTCGTCTTTTGAAAGGGCAGTTGGAGTATAAGTCCTATTACCAAATGTGGATTTAATGCCAAGTTCGTTTGAAATAGAGTTATAATAATGAGCCTTACAAACAAAGGCAATGTTCTTACATGTTTTGTCAGCTGGAACCAAAACATTATTCATTTAATCTATCTAATTTTTTGACCACTTCTGTTTTACTAAACACATAAGGATATATGGTACGCACTTTTGTTTTCATATGTCTAATATGGGATTTTAGTATTTCTCTTATACTTGTAATACATTCTGACAAGGTATCGAGTTCTTCTTTTTCATATTAAGCCCATCGTCTGGCATAAGTGATTCCAGATCCTCATTTTCAACTATATCAACATCACCAGTAATTACATGTGCAGTTGGACTATGGTGGAAAGAAGGCGAAGAACAAGAACACGTAAATGGATTAAGAATAAGATGGTCTATATGTAGGCACTGCAAAGTTTGTAATTAAAACGTTTGTATTTAATAATAGAAGTACATATGTATATTTGTAGGAAATAAATGGTGTAGACTTGAACTTGAAATATGTTGGAATACAAGTCTTGTGAACTTTTTATGACGAAGTTTATTGCTTATGTTGAACATATCTATTCCTTTGTAAGCATGTAAAACTTATACGGTACCAATTTTGATGCACCAGATGCGCATTTCGACAAATAATGTCTCTTCAGTGATGCTCAACCGAAATGTTTGAAATCCGAAATAACTATGAAGTTTTAGATCTAAATATAGCCAAAAACAGCGTGCCAAACAAGTGGAGCCAAATTCGTCCAAGGATAAGAGCTATGCATGAGGGAGATAATCCTTAATTTTGAAATGAATTTCTAAATTTTATAACAGCAATTAAATATACATCCGTATTTTCAAGCTAGTAACGAAGTACTTAGCTACTGGGCTGTAGAGACCCTCGGGGACTAACAGTCCACCAACAGAGGCCTCGACCCAGGGGTCATAATGTAAAACTTATACGGTACCAATTTTGATGCACCAGATGCGCATTTCGACAAATAATGTCTCTTCAGTGATGCTCAACCGAAATGTTTGAAATCCGAAATAACTATGAAGTTTTAGATCAAAATATAGCCAAAAACAGCGTGCCAAACAAGTGGAGCCAAATTCGTCCAAGGATACGAGCTATGCATGAGGGAGATAATCCTTAATTTTGAAATGAATTTCTAAATTTTATAACAGCAATTAAATGTACATATAGCATAAAAGAATTGGTGGCATAATTCAGAAGGAATATCATCCATAACCCTTAGTGGTTTAAATAGCCTGTGATGGGCAACATCCATAATCATAGTATTCAGTCTTTATTCTGGTGTTGAAAAATCCAATTATTTCATATCAGAGAGAGAGAGAGAGAGAGAGAGAGAGAGATATTGTCAGATCCCTTGATAAAATCAGCAAGCCCAAATATGTAAGAGTCTGTAAGAGTTCTAGTAACGAAACGGGACTGTGTAAGAAAGTCGATGCAATAAAGTGGTAAAGAAGATGTCAAATTTTCTAGATGAAATGCTAGATGTTGTGATTCATCATGGACATCATCCTTGGCATAGACTAAACTTACCGAGTAATTAGCTCCCCTAAGCTGAAAGTTCCAGTGAGCTTTTCTGTTGCCTGTATCACCTGTTTGTCCATCCGGAAACTTTTCACATTTTCATCATCTTCAGAACCATTGATCTAATGTAATCTAAACTTGGTATTAAGCATCCTTAGGTAAAGAGCTTTCAATTTGATTTGATTTCAGGATCCATGTCCCTTGAAAGGTGAAATAGTTATTAATTTGTTAACTAGGGTGGGATAATTCAAACATCATCTCTAGAACCACTGAGCAAGAAAAGGCAATACTTATGTGAAAGTTTCCTTAAACGTGCAAATTCAAACTTTTTCAAAGCATTGACTTCGGGGGTAGGGTGGGACCAGAGTGTGAGATCAAAGTTTTAAACGGGGGATATGTAGGGGGGAAAATCTTTCAAAATCTTTCTAAGAACAACGGGACCTTGATTAGTCAAATAAATATTCAGGCAAGGTCGGGTCTTGATTGGAAAACAACGTGTTATATTAAGATCTATAAGAAAAATGCTTTTCCGATTAATAGCAGGGCCATGATTACCCATTAGCTAAACTTGGTTATACACTCAAATGAACTTTTATGATCATGTGCTGGATAGATAGATAGATAGATATAAGAAACCTGAAATATATTTCTTGTATTCACATAGAAGTTGATGTTAAAAGGGTTTCAACAGTTCCGTTTAAAGAAAAAATTTCATAAATTAATATATGGTTATGACAATTATATTTGAAAACGTAACCTGCTATCAGGTCAAGAAATATAAGAAACTCAACAAGTGTTGCGTGCATTAAGAGAAATTATCTCAGAGATTATCACCATACTTTTTAAGTTTCATTTTGTTCCTATTTATCTTACATTCATAATTATTTCTTAAGTTTATATGTATTCTACTTCTTTTAATCTGTGTTTATTTTACTAATATCTGTCTGTATGTATGTTATATGCAGGACCATATTGAAATATGTAATCCTGGATAAATAAAGGCTTTATTATTATTATTATATATTATAGATAGACGGACAGATTATATTTAAATATATGTCTCTTAACTGATTTGATACCCGTGAGCATTTTTGCGTATGATGAATTTCAAAACTGAGGCAGAGTATTCACATAGAAGGTGATGTTAAAAGGGTTTCAACAGTTCCGTTTAAAGAAAAGATTTCATAAATTAATATATGGTTATATTTGAAAACGTAACCTGCTATCAGGTCAAATGCTGTTTGCAATGCTTCAAATCAAATGATAAACCGTTCTTTATATACTGATTATCACGGTCAACAGGGGATGCTTACTCCTTCTAGGCATCAGATCTCACCTCTGGTATCCAGGGTTCCATGTGTACACTGTTCTCAATTGTGTATTCTTTATAAGATTGATGAATCCAGTCTATGTTCGTTATCTTCATCTTTCTCTCTCACACATTTCTAAAGACGTCTTGTAAAATCATTTGATGTTAGTGATGAATAAATCATTGAATTTTCAGATCGATAGATATCTGCCATTGCTGTTGCTTTAATGCAAGATAATAGTGTCTCTGAAGTAAAATAGAAGTCAAGTAAGTTTTGCTTCAAATGAATATTTCCTTCACGTATGTTTAATGGTATATGGACGAAGCTGTTTAGAAACATCACTATAATTATCGCCGTTTATAATGTCAAGAACTTTTTTGTCTTGCATGATGATTATTAGTGTATCAATTGAAACAATCACGATCAGGGATCATACTAAGATTGAAATTACCACAATTATAGTATAAAACTCCAGTAATAGGTTTCCTGGATAATTATTTCAAAGAAGCTGGGTTAACACTTTTCGGTCAATATAGATTGCATTACAGCATAACCCGGTCTTCAATTCTAATCTCAAGAAACAGTTCAACTACCGTCTGCATGTTTATTTTGTTGTTACATATAGTAATATCTGCACATCAGAATCATTATCCAACATTACAGTAGCTCCTTTAGAATTTGGGGAGAATGTGCCATACAGATAAAATTCAAAGTCCCTTAAATCTCTGATTTTTAACTCTGAAGTAAAATGTGTGTCGTCAACACATTAATTAGAAAGCATGACGTAGAAGTTTTTATGGTTCAAACACATGGACATTTGTTGATATACAGTATTTTAGTTCCTGGCTAATTGATATTGGACAAATTCGCAAGTAACATGAATCAAAATGCGGTTACCTCTGATGAAATCCCGGACCCTTGGATCGACTGCATGTATCAAAAAGATTATCAAAGAGAATAGAAAAGTAGCATTCAAAACAGCAGAGGAGAAATCCCTAAGGCTGACGTTTGAACGAGTCATGATTGCGACATCAGACGTGGTAATATATTTTTAAGTATCAGATGATTAGGACAGGGAGATAGGGGAAAATACGTTTCTATATTTTTTTTTAATTTCGTCGGCTATCTTATCTAAAACGTCGACTTGATTCGCCGTCCTTTCGATCATTTTACCGTGCACATTTCCACTGAAAACCCAGACATTATTAACTTGAGAGTGTTTCTTTAGACGGTTGATGAGAACAGGGCTAATCTCGGTGGCATCGTCAAACAAGAGGCCCACAGGCCTTGTCGGTCACCTGAGTACTAGTGAAAAATTATCACTACTCCCAAGGGCTATGAAATCTAGAATACATTTCCTGTTCTGAATATTTAAGCTAAATTTTAACATTCAGCAAAAGTATAAAACAAGATGTGTTCTTACAATTCCAATGTCCTCATAAGTGAATACACTGATGAAAGGCATCACATAATATAATAGGTGTATTAACATTAAAACATTAAAAGATGTGACTAATTTGGACCCATCCTAGAGTCAAAACCCTTGGTTAATTGTGAAATTCACCAGTTTTTGTACATTTTTTTCTGCTATTCCTTAGTATGCATTCAGATTCTATACAGTATCAGCAAACTTGCACATAAACACTATACACTAAATTCAACTCACCCTGGGGGTCAGAACCCCCATCCCGGGGATCATGAAATTCACAACTTTGGTAGAAACTTTTTCTGCTTTACATCGTAATGCACTTAGTTTTTCTTAAACATGTGCGGTTCTAGAGAAGAAGATTTTTGAAAAATTGTCATTTTGGGGCAGTTTTTGCCCCCCTCTAAGGTCGCAGGGATGCGGGAATCCTGCAATTAACAATGTATGCCCCCCTTGTCCCAAAGATGCTTCATACCAAATTTGAAAATAATTGGTATAGTAGTTATCAAGAAGAAGTTAAAAATGTCTATTGTTCACACATTATATAACTGACCATTTTGGCCTCACCCTAATACCAAAACCCCTACCCATGGGATCAACAAATTGACAATGTTGGTACAGGACTACCTGCTCTTTCTAAATATCCATTAGTTTCAATTTAGTATCAATAGTACTAACGAAGATGTTATTTAAGTATTCTACACATCAGAACCACTACCCCGGGGGTCATCAAATTTACAATTTTGGTAAAGGACTACCTGTTCTTTCTAAATATATATTTAGTTTCAATATATTATCAATAGCACTAAAGAAAATGTTATTTAAATGTTTTACACATAAACACTATATACCAAGTTTGGCCCCGCCCTGGGGTCAGAACCCCTACTCCGGGGATCATGAAATTTACAAGTTTGGTAGAGCTCTTCCTGCTCTACATCACCATGCATTTAGTTTTTCTTACACATATGCGGTTCTTGAGAAGATTTTTGAACATTGGTCAATTTTGGGCATTTTTGCCCCGCCCCTAAGACCCCAGGGGTGCTGGAGTCCTGAAATTTACAATTGATGTCCCCATTGTCCCAAAGATACTTCAAACCAAATTTGAAAAGAATTGGACTGGTAGTTATCAAGAAGAAGTTAAAAATGTTCAATTGTAAACGCACGACGGACGACAACCAATTGCAATAGGTCATCCGAGTTTACTCAGGTGACCTAAAAAACCAACATTTTCCATTCGTGTTCTATTCATCACTATATAGATACGCTATACTTCTGCTATTGTGACTTCTTTGTAATGCTTGATTTCATTCCCAACTGTAATTCTTATTCAATATCAAAAATACCACACATAGCCATGTAAAATGTATACACGTATAAGCTTTAAATTAATCTTGTCTGTATTTTGTCTAGTTTATCAGATAAAGGTACATGTACGCTAGTGTACAGTGCAAACTTATACAGGCTATAGTAGTGTAGTAAATAGAGCGTTCGCTGTCTAAGGCTCGAATGGCAGCGCGTCAAACCTAATCGTTTTACATTAATAGTAACTGTTCCGCGCGATTTTAAAAGTGAAATGCACGGAGTTTTTATACCTTAAAAATGGAGAGGTCCCATGTCACAGTAGCTAGCTTTGGTATGATACATGCAAGAACCCCTTAAGCTCCATGATCAGCGCAAAAATCTGTGGCACCTACATGTACATTTGGTGATGTGTTTCTATATGAGTGAAAAATATACAAAAACAAGCAAGGAAACAGGAAGTATTCTTGGAGGCTGTGTTGATGTAGTATCTGTAATTCATACCTTATATCCTCCGTCTGTCTGTCTGTCTGTCACACCGAACTGTCAGCATAAGAATGAGCGTGTCTGTATTATTTATCTTCTACAGTGCACAATACCCACAAAGATAACTAAATTAGACTTGTTTTAGGTGCTGCAATTGACCAATATTATCTAGATGAGTGACAAGGTTATTTGTTTCTTGGAGGAGTGACGGGTAGACCTTAATTCACTGTAAATATATTTTTTCATTGAGATGAAAAGCCATCTATAAAATGCCTGAGAATAAATTCAGTCAGATTTTCTGCCAATGTTACAATTGATTTTCTTAATCAATTCCACATATCCATGCATTCTACAGCAATGAGTTAGACAAGGATAATCTGTGTACAAATGCGTAAAATCGTGCTAGCTTAATGCGTAATAAAACCTTTGAAAGATTTCATTAACTTTAAAGGCTAAAATCGGTATTACTGACTTAATTGCAACGTCTAATTATTTGTGTACGTAATCTGAACAGAAATATAATCTTTATATCATAAAGGTACAAGAAATAAATCTCTACTAATCTATAATTTGCTATAGTAAAGAACACTTTGGCACTCTGATTTAGTATTGAAGACAAACACTCTTGATACTTTGATATAATATGTCCTGTGCATTTGATTGGACGACAAGCCGGGAATGTGAGGTCATGTACCCTGCCAAAAATAGATGGGATACAATATGGCTTCGAAAGATCTATATACATAACCACTTTGTTTTAAAAAAGATCGCTCTACAGTAAGACATATTTGTTATATGGATTCTTGGCAGGGTATATGGACTCACATTCCCTGTCAAAGTTTATATCATCCCGAGCTGTTAGGCCGTTAGGCTCGGGAGAATAGAAATTTTGACAAGGAATGCGAGTCCATATGCCCTGCCAAGAATCCAAATAACTAATAATATTTAATTACGAAATTTGATACCATGATACAATTTTGAATTATTTAATGTGCTTAAAGAGACACTACAGCTCATTTTGCGCAAAAATCATGAAATGACAATGTTCCCAGCGCTTTCTCAATTTTTGTTGAATGTATGAAATTTGCAAAACTATCACTCATCTAAAGTTAACAATTTGTCAAAATTACTTTTTGATGGCCTATACAAAAAATATTGAGTCTCCTCCTTTCGGTCTTCATATGCATGCGCATAGGCAGTAAACAGATCAGTATGTCGTCCAGTGAGAGAAAGCGTAGTGGATAGATGCAGAATTTTGACAGATTCTGTGAGAATAGAGTTAAAAATAGAATGAGATAAAACTCATACGTGAACTAAAATTTACTTTGGGATCATTATGACCGTTGGAAAACAAATACCTAGGATGAAACGCATGCAGGACTCAGTGGCGGATCTAGGATTTCCGAAAGGGGGATGTGAAAGTCAAATATTAGCCAAAGTAATCAGCCATTCTGGGGGCCAAATCTGGTGTTTTACTTACAATTTGTGGTGAAAAAATGGAGGGAGTCCTGGATCCCTTTAAGTCTGCCATTGGGACTAGCTGTGCTTTAAAAGTAAGCGCTATTTTTATCTGAACACGACACTTGTTAGTTGTAAAAACATTGGTCAATAGGCACATGGAAGAGTTTCTGTAAAATCATGATATGTAATTACTTATTATAAGGAGCAGGGAATAATCTCATACTTGAAAGGTGAGGGTGGACCTCCTGGAAGGCGTATATAAATAATTTTCTACACAACACCTTTGCTGTCATTCAAAATCACATGATGTAAATAAGCATTCAAAAGTCCGAGTCAGCATGAAAAAAACTGAGAATTCCGGATGATCTTCAAAGTGCAGTTGAGAGCAAAGTGATGCATCCAAATTGTTCAGACTTGTCAGTATCGATATGATTTTTATCATTTTATCAATACGTGTTTTAAAAAACCACTTCATTAAAATGTGGAAAATGAGCTGTAGTGTCTCTTTGAGCATACCTGTACAGGCTACTATAACTATGTAGATAGCAGTTCAGTAGTTATTCTTTTGATCAAATATAGTATATATTTACTACCTATCCAGTTAAAAACTGAAGGTCTCTTTCAATTTTGAAAGGGTTTGGAAAGAACTATATTTTGTGTCGGAAGAATTTTTATAATAGAAAAGATCTAAATTTGCGTGATCTTACACGTTTTGTTTTATCCAATACACATGTATATCGTCAATAATTATATCCCTAAAGGTGAATTTCATTTTTGTAATCTGTGATACAAGAAGCAGAGACTTTGAACTAATAACTGTAGTAAACTCATTGATTTTGTAAACAGAACGTCGATTCTCGAAAACATCTATATTGATTTACCCGAAATTTTGTATGAAAATTCAGCAAACTGGCCAATAATTCAGAAATTTGATCTGTATTCTTCTCTTTAGTTCCGTCTTAAAGACCCAATTTTAAGTTAACATCCCCAAATTTTACCGGTATCGGGATCAATGGTAAGCCGCTTGTCAATCAAACATTTAACAGGAGATCTCAGGTGGAGTGACATCTGCAGAAAACGTGGTCTGTAGCTACCTAATAGAGGTGATTTGGAAATAATGGAGCACAATATCCAGTCAGTAATTACCGGCATTCTTTTGATCCAGTATACCAGGCAAAACTTTGTGATTTATGTGCAATTTTAAAAAATATGACAGTATTCCTCATTTTTCTTTATTCCATACGATGATTTTTTTCTCCCATACATTACACCGTAAGAGCGAAAAGGTCATAATTCATTTCTAATCTACTACATTGTTTCAACGATTTTATATTTGTATTGTTAGAAGACATTGATGTGTATTTTTTTCTCGATATAATGATTAATTTGTGTTGTTTATGCTGTGTTGACAAATCGAGTTTATGGGAATAAATCGTTAGTAAATTTTAAGTGCAAAAAAGGTACGTTTAATACACTGTAGCTCAATAATAAGCACTATGCCCCAGTTTTACTTTTTGATTTCAAATTCTCCTTCATCGTATTGAATAATATTTACATTTTCAACTGTTTTCTCCCTACATGTATATTACACTATTACGAGCGATACGTATTTATCACTGTATAAATACCTACACAGGGTCAATTGAGGTCACGGCTGTGCGTATGAACATTTGTTAAAAGTAGGTTACAGGTACTACTTTTACTAAGGCAATACACATCTAGCAATCGCTCTCGCTTACTACAGAAGTCTATCAATAGATGAAATCAACATCACAAAATGTATTTATGATTTTATTTGTATTCCAAGCAAAATATTTATTTCATTAAAATTTATGCATGATAGAAATATATCTTTAGGATGGATTTTATTCACTGGATATCATAAAAAATGTGGCAAAGAATTTGATTTTGTAAAGTTTTATAATTTATATTTTCTAAGAATAATCAATTATCTATATTACAAAAATGTTGTCAAGGACAGTGACTCCTATGCTGGCATTTCTCTCTATATATTTTCTGCAGTTATTAATTAAATTAACATACATTAGGTGGAAATCAATACAACTTTTCTACTTCGATCCAATAATTTTGATAAATCCCATGATGGTGGAGTTACCTATGGAAGAATGCTGCACCAGAGAAATTTGAAATGGATAAAAATTGGAGGATATCTGCCACAATATTTTGAAAATGAAAACTTTTTAGTAAAAAAATACAGTTTTAGTAGAAAGCAATCTGGGGGGAAAATTAAAAGCCCTGCTGGACTCCAACACGCGATCTACAGTTCGTCAGTGGACGTTCTAAGCTACTCAGTTATGCAATGATATTTAAAATGAATAGACAAATATTGCTGATATTTATATTTTCACCCATATTCAAAAGGAAATCAGCCATTATGGCGATGTAGAGTACCTCCTTAATACAAGACTTACCGGTAAAAGATGTTCAAATTCTAGTTTAATAATAGTACTTTTTGTTAGGGAACTACATGTATGCAGCTCGTTTTATAGTATTCGTACATTTTTCGCGTAAGGAATGTACTTTACAGGGTAACAACTGCCTGTGGTACTTTACTATCTCATTAATACACAGTTTCGTTGAAAGCAAGGCGTAAATAATTCAAATCCACTTACAAGACCAATTTGGGATTTAACTGCTAGAAGTATATGACTTGTCGACTACCTAGGCTGAACGACTCCCAGATGGGGGGAAAGAAGGGTATGTTCCGTTGACCTCAACAATAAATGTCAATTATGGATGTCTATGAAGCGCCAAACGGTCCCACCGAGGAAACAGATTTGTCGTCGGTTCTAATCAAGTACCTATAAATCCTTAAATAAATATGTCCCGGTTTTCAGAGTTGTCGGGTTCGATGCAGCAGATACTTCAGAAGGTCATTGTTTTGATGGCCAGCTATACAATGCACTATTATTATCATTTCGATCTATTGTTCAATTATCCAGGATATTGTGTGCAGAGCATATCCCGAATGCCCCCGCTGACGTACAAGTTTGAAAAATTTGGAAGAACAAGGATGTGAAAATAACATTAGGTACAAATGAAACAAACAAGAATATCATATTCATGCTTTTGCTAAATTACATGTACATAGCTTTCTTGAGACATGGAAACACAAGATGCACCTTACAATGAATTATCAAGATACTAATTACTATGACACATTAACGATGTGTATCCATTATCTAATCAATGCGTGAGAAAAGAAAGGAGTAGTGGCAAGGACATTTCCAAGTCCAAGGGCGATAACGCTGCGGAAAACAGGTCAATATACCAGAGAGTGAAACTTGATCAGTAAATCATAATTAGAAAAGTTCTGTTCAAAGTACACACTAAACGTAGGAAAGAATATAGATCTACCGGAAACCTGTTCATGATTAACGAGTGCAGCAAACAATGTCTCTCATTACCTGCAAGCACAGCAAATAAAAAAAAGTTATGAAAACTAACTGACGGAATAATGGACTGAAGGGGGTATGCACCGACCATTTCGTGACAGGGGCATGAAGAAATTCAAAAGCCTAAAATGGACATATTTTGTATCAAATGATAGTTCTCATACCACTACAGTTTCTTTTCATGGTATATTTCAGTGAAAGTAAAATTCAAGTCAATTACTTGCATGTATGATGGTATATATGACATTGGTATAATCAAAATTTAAAAGGTAAAAATAACCTCAAATTTTCAATTATCATGATCAACGCGTGAAATTTACAACAGTGCTATTTTTGAAGTTGCTATGAAGTAACGAACTATCATTCCCAATATTTACGTAGAGCTTTGATTAGGAAAATGTCAAAACCATATGGAAAGGACAATGGGTTTAGTAAATATTGGGTGTATACATTAATTATCCATCATGATAACCCAATTCCGCCCCTACCAGTTTCGAATTTACGACCTACGGAACAAACGTTCCCAACAGCGTGCGGGTCCCTACACAATTAACTTAAATCAAAGTACTGAAAGTACTGAAAGCCGGGCTCAGGTACAGAACTGCGAACAGGGAAAGTATCAAAGGAAACGAGGTTTGAAATGTGTTGTGAATCTTGTAAATATCGTCAATTTCATGTGAGATTCTGTTATAGATGTTATCGGGTCATATTCACTTTGAAAACCTGATCCTTGAGAGTTTTCACTCGACTCTAAATGAAATGATGCAAAAAACAGAATATTTTCCTTATCACTATACGAATATGAATTTAATGAACCAATGTCTGTGGTAAAAGGTTCAGAAAATGGAATATTTTTACTCTCATTACATATAAAATGTGTATCGATTGAACCATTGTCTGTTGTAGTATTTTTAATCTCTGCAATTGACTGGCATGAGTACCCGATGTCGGGATTTCTGATAGGACTGGAAATCTAGGAAGTTTTCCTTTGAATATGTGTAGCATCTTGGCAAGTTGAAAAATAAAATGTTTTCGACGAATGATGGAATATTTGCTATGCTGTCACACGCTTCATGGTCATTGAAAATAGTTGTGAGGTAAATTAGAGGGGATCGTACAAGATACATGTACATACTGCATTTGTAATATTTTATATACACAGACAATGGAGGTCGTGAGTTCGAACCCCGCTTGTGTCACGACCGCGTCAAACCTAAGACGTAAACGTAGGTAGTGATTGCTCTATCGCAAAACGCTCGGAATTTAGATGCGAGAATCACAGGTCTTTCGGCTATTTCCTTAAAAACGAGGATCCCGTGTTTGGAAGTTTAAATAACCCTCACTGCACACACTCTGCGGACAGTGTTTGATAAGACGATGAATTGTATTGGATCGTGATATTTTATTGGGGGGAGGGGGGGGGGCAATCTGTCAAAGGTTTGTAAGAAATCCTATGGATCCATGACTTGGAAAGATGAATAGAAAGTGAAAGAACTCTAAATAACGGTATTCATGCCTTTATGGTCTTTTTGATTTAAAAACTGGGATAAAAATTATTCAAGTATGGCGAGGTACACCATTTCGTTGCATGGTATAGAATTACTTCCCCTTGAAACATTGCCTGATTATGTAAAATGTATATAATTTATTTCTTGATCAATGTTTCAGTCATTGTACCTCGCAAGACTTATAATCAAATTGTGGCAGGCTACTGACAAACAAGTTGATGTGCAGGGGTTTCAACAGTCTCGTTTAAAGTCAGCATTTCGCAAATTTTATGGTCGTTATAACGATGTACTTTGCCAAAACAACCTATCATTGGGTCAAATGCTGGATATAGGGCGCTCACGACGGATGTGAGCGGTCGACAGGGAATGCTTACTCTTCCCATGTACCTTATCCCACCTCCGGTATATCCAAGGGTCCCTGTTTGCCCTAATCATAATTTTGTATTCCTTACAAGAGTTATGAAATTGATCACTTCGTTATCTGCACCTGTTCATTATTGTACATATATCTATTCGTGAAAGGGAAGCAAAGGGTAGTACTTTTTCCATTGAATATGGAAGGTGTATTTCAATAAGTACAAAAAATAAAAGATCTCAATTATATGATGAAGGTATATATTGCAAGTCCCGCTCGATCAACATTGCCGTGAAGGGCTGTACAATTTAGGCCTATGATCAACGCTTTCACTCTTTGAGTGCCACACCTGCTATGACACGGGGCCTCGGTTTTTGAGGTCTTATCTAGCTTCAATAATGTAGCCCTATCCGATTTTTTTTATCCCGACGTTTTCGAGATAGGGCTAAAATTCCATAGGATCTCCGTAATGGTGCAAAACACTCGTCATTTTATGAATAACCGATAATATGATCCGTGTATTAGTCCCAAATGTTGTTTACACCAAAGGAGTACCAACTTTGTGCTCGGGCATGTCTATTAAAGGTGATTTTCATTAAATATCATGTACATCGTGCAAAATTCTTCGTCTGCTCCGCCATGCTTGTTATCGCGAGATCTCGTAGGTGGATCTACTGAAAAACCTAAACACTGACAATCAGCGCGAAAATGTAGTTACTCGAGCCATTCCGACAAAGAAAGGAAAATCATATAGTTGCAAAAAGAATTACACTTTGCTGTTCGTTTTTTAACTTTATATTAGATCTAAACCTTTTCTACACCAACGAAATCGCTTTCTCCTCCGTACTCGTCCATTGATGTAAACACTACCTTATATGGCATATGCAATTTTTTTTATAACTTGACAATCGGAAGTTGAAACTTCAGTACATCAAACATGGCGCACAAATATAAAACGAAAAATTGGAATATATCGAAATTGTTGAAAACGAGAGAATAGATCCTCACAAATCGTAAGTTGCAGGTTGTAAATTTATATATTATTTTTATGTATTGTAATGCCATTGGTTCGTTTGATATCACGTGTCAAAGTATATAAATGCGGATTGACTGGGTCTTTCTAATTATAAACATTAAAAAAAAACCTCGGATTGACCTGTACTTTCTAATAATAGATTAGGGAATTTCGCTACGTGCAACAATGAAAGTGATTCGCTGACGTATGACAGTCCAACCAATCAAATTCTCTCTTCGGTTCAAAACATGAAAGTGATTCGCTGACGTATGACAGTCCAACCAATCAAATTCTCTCTTCGGTTCAAAACAATATGATAATTCGTGCTCGGTCGATATGCTTTTCTGTGAAGTCGATATATCTATGGATTGACCTCATGAAAGGGCTATATTTGTATAATATTGACTAAGAAACATAGAATATATCATTTATTTACGTATAGAAAGTCAGCAAATGTTTAGACTGATCGAAAATGTTGCGGGGGTGAATCACTCCCTCATTTGCACCATTATAGAGATCCTAAGGAGTTGTAGCCCTCTCCCAAAAAAAAATCGGAGAGGGCTACATTATTGCAGCTAGTCTTATCCGAAGGATCGCCCCATTTAGTCTTCTCTTACGACAAGCAATGGGTACTGAGGACTTATTCTAACCCGGACCCCCACGGGAATAGTGAAGTTAGCGGTAGAATAATAAGGCAATGTACTGTTCGTGTGATCATTATACCATGGCCCTCTGAATAAACAGATTTAAGATTTTCTATCATTAGCACCTGTCTGAAAGGAAATACATCGTGCATATATATGTGTTAATGACGCTGAATAAGTGTTAGTGAAATTGGTATCAGTGACATTGAGGCTGAAGAAGTATCAGTGATGGTGTCAATAATTGTTGTCATCTCCTTGGCAAAGTTGTGGGGTGTAGGTATTCTCGTGATGTCTAGATTGGACAGGTGTTGGTGTCATGTACCTAGCGTCCGCGAGGTGTTGCTATCCTCTAGATAGGTACCAGGTGTCAATAAGGCTCCGTAGTGAGCCGTAGCTCTCAGGAAGATCTTGTGACTAGCATACCTGGCATACATAATGAAGATTAGGCAGATCATTTATATATGCTGTGCACATTTGTGTATTTTAAAGCGCACCAAATTCTCCTGCAGGTCAGTTAGACCTATTGTAAATACATTACGCATATCTATATTTTGAAGTGCACCAAATTCCCTGAGGTCCGCTACTACGCAGACCCGGTCCCACGATGTAAGGCAGAGAGATAGCCTGATCCCCTAAACCTTACACCAATAATTACAAGTATATCAGTCGCTTTCATAATCAAGTGATTAAATACTAAGTATTTTATGCAACCGGAATTTTTTAAGGCAAATAGTTCAGTTTTAATAAGGGATATACGCTATTTTTCTGGTATAAATAAATGTTGAAGTAAAATAATAATGGATTCGACTGCTGTATCAGGGATTATCAGAAAGCCTTTAATTTTGTGGGTAAAACTAAATCATAAAGATAAATATTAATAGCAGCAAACAAGAGAGGGTATAAACGGTACGAATCTCTGAATTGTATATCGAACCGGGAATATTTTTTACAGACTAATCAGCCTCGCTGATTACGCAATCTATTCCACGCTTCCGTTGCCTATATTTAGGACGGATCAAATTCTGATATTCATATAACTATAGACTGCGTATTGATGGAAGCTTTACAACATGCTGATGAAGTGATCGTCGACAAAGGATTTATTCATTTAAATATTGATATTCAGAACTCTACTTCCCTCCATTCATATCAAAGAGCCAATATACAAGTACAGAGTTTAGTTGGTTGTATCTTGTTTGAGCGGGACGCTCGGGAATTTTTCACCGGTATGGAGAGGTGACTATTGAGGACCTATTCTAACCCGGATCCCCTCGGGACACCAATGTACAAAGGAGGACATCGACAAGACGTATTGTTTCAGTCTGATTCATGTTAAGAGGAATGAATTTTGAAATAAATTCAAAACTTCAGAATATTGCAAGGGATAATGCCATTAACTCTTGTTGCCATTGTTACGATATTTTTGTTCATATATAGCAATGACCAGTTGTCAATCAACAAAGATAATATAAGGCATTTCTGTAAAAAAAAAAATGCTATGGTTTTATTTTGGGTGACAGTTCCTGTAGGCTCTTTCTGACCGGGTGGTATAGGATCAGAGCCTCGCTCGTTCCTTTGCATCCCGTGGTGATCCGGGTTAAATTAAGTCCTCGGTACCCCTTTTCTTGTCGCAAGAAGCGACTAAATGGGACGGTCCTTCAGATGAGACCGTAAAATCCGAGGTCCCGTGTCACAGCAGGTGTGGCACGATAAAGATCCCTACCTGCTCAACAGCTGTAAGCGCTGGGCATAGGTCTAAATTTTGTAGCCCTTCACCGGCAATGGTGACGTCTCTATATGAGCGAAAAATTCTCGAGAGGGACGTTAAACAAGATACAATCAATCAATCAATCGTTCCTTTGCCGCGTCAAAAAAATAGGTAATGACTGTTCCTTCCCCAAATGCGACGTGAGAGTCATTGGTTTTGGAATGAGAATTTAAATACCGAGGTCCCATGTCGCGGCAGGTTTTGGAACAGTAAAGATGACCCTGTGTATCGCACATAGGTCTAAATTTTCGACTATGATTGAAACATTCTCGAAAGTACGTAAAACAAATTATCAAACAACTCCATTCACTGAAATCCCAAAGTAAATGTTGAGAGTACTGTGCGATTTGTAATTGAAATAGGTCTTACTTTCGATTTCTAAGAAACGTTTTATGCAATCTAGCAACATATGTAAGTAAGTAAAATTCAATGAACAAGTAGGAATTCTTTGTTGCGAATTTTTAAGTTCAGATAAAAACATTAAATGGGGGAATTAATTCCTCAATTCTATTAATCTGTAGATTAGTCCTGTCACAAAACAACTTCAAAGATTAAATCTTTAAACATGTGTTTGTTTCTGTGATTGCCCCCCCCCCTCCCCCCCTCCATTCCAGAAGTTTTCACTCGTGTAGAGACATCACTGGCTTTAGATGAAGTGCCACACATGTTGAGCTTAGTGTATACACGGCGCTCAGGGCCGTAGTGCTGCTCAGTGAAGGGTTTATTTTAACGTGCCAACACCTATCGTAACACGGGAACCTCCGATTTTGAGTTCCCCGATAGACCCCTGGCTTTCCCCACAGGAACCGGTAATTTTGTCTGTAATGATAATAGTAGGAGGTCTATACTAGTATATCACCCCTAATACAAAAAAAACCCCACCAGGAGTGAAACGAATTTTTACTCAAAACGTCGATTCAAAATAGCTTTAAAATTCTGCTTTTTTCGTCACCCACCCCAAAGTTTTTTCTGATCCAGTAATTGCAATATTTATTCTATTGATCTACCATAAAAGTAATCCTCAACGACGCATATAACCAGGAATATTCAATAGGTTTTCGCGACTACTTTTTCGTGAATGCCCTTGTTTGTCCTGGTGGCCATGAACAACGTCACCTCCGGTAACAATAAACTTTCTTTTACAATAATGATAATCGAATAAAATATTTCGAAGCTCTTTTTGTGTTAACACGTTTAGGTTTGATATATTTGCATCACTACATTTAAAGAGATCAATTGTTTTTCAATATCGTCAACAGGAGCTGCTTACTCCTCCTAGGCACCTGATCCCGCCTCTGGTGTGTCCAGGGGTCCGTGTTTGCCCGGCTATCTATTTTGTATTGCTCGTGGGAGTTGTGAGACTGATCACGGTGCGTTATCTTCACCTTTCATCCAAATATTAGCAGAAGGTTGGGGTTCGAATCCCGGCCGCGACAGAGCAAAGTCGTTAAAACAGGTAGTGACAGTTCCGTCGCCAAACGCTCAGCATCGGATGTGAATGTCACGACTCCTCGAAGATGACCTTTAAAATGGATGTCCCGTATCATAGTAGGTGTGGCACGCTAAAGAACATTCACTGCTCAATGGCCGTAAGCGCCGAGCATAGGCCTAAATTTGAAGCCCTTCACCGGTATTGGTGACGTCTCCATATGAGTGAAAAATCACGAGGGACATTAAACATTAATCAATCAATCAACCAAGTATTACATTTGATTTTCAAACTTCTAGTTGGCTGTCTTAACGGTATATCGGAAGTGACGTTCATGATCACAAGGACAACCAAGGGAATTACACAAAAAGTGATCGCGAAGAAATGTCAAATACTCCTGGCTATATGTGCCGTTGAGGACTATTTCTATGGTGGATCATTAGAATTAATGGATCAGAAAGAACTTTGGGGTGGGTGACGATAAAAACAGAATTTTTAAGCTAATTTGAATCGACGTTTTGAGTAAAAATTCGTTTCATTCCTTGATTGTCTTATTAAGGGGTGATATAGTTTAGACCCCTACTATTATTATTACAGACATTAACTGTCCCTGTGCTTTCACCCACTTGGCGACGAAGTAGTCACTACCAATATCAGACATCATGGGTTTTGGCTGGGCTTGAATCTAAAATGGAATCCTGGCTTCCGTATCACAAAGACAACGTCCTCACCATTAGACTACTGCAACTCGTTTAAAATAGCTACCGGAAGTCCAAGGTGTAATCGCAAAAAAAAAACAAAAAAAACCCAAACTGATTAAGAAGTCCTAATATTAAGTGTGGATCACGTTCCACGGCGTCCGTTTTAACACGTCATGTTGTTTCAAAATGGGTCTTGAACGTGTTATAGATGTAACTGGTAAGCCAGTATAAATCTGTACACTTTCATCCAAATCTCAAACGTCCTCTTTGGAAGATCGGGTTCGCTCAACATGAAGGAATTAACTGCCTGTGTATAGCGGTGTCCAAGATGTAATTAATGTCTTGGGTGACATCTCCGGCTTCTTCTCTGATTTAGGGGAATACTTATAAAATATTTATTAACGAATATTAATAGCCCATATTATCAATAGTCAGCATCTATTAACCATGTACAAAAATAGTGACAGAAAATCTTAGATATAACTTGTAAACTTTAACATGCATACATGCACTAACACAAACACACACACACACATAATTTGTATATTGTGATGTTATAACTACAAATGTCCAATTTTCACAATAGCATACTATTAAATTTCGTATATTATCTATATATGCATTCAGAATCCAGGTGTCACATCAAAAACTGTTACGAATAATAAAGGTTTTACAAAAACTCTAATTAGAAAGTTTCAGTGCTTAATCTGAATACAAATACACCGTTATGAAACACTTTGCCGTCTCTTATAACCTGGTGATTCTGACCTTTACTGTGATAATCCTTTTTGTGATAGAGACCATTGACGTAGTATTTCGTTGCTTGATTTTTTTAGTATTTGAGACATCATTTGCCAATGATTCCTTTCCTTGTTTGCAAACTGTGATATCATTTCTTATCATTTATGGTCTTTCCTTTGACCCTCTGCCTGAACACTATTCAGGTGAAGTTTGATGGCTAATCATTGCGTACCATTTGTGACTCCGGGGCTGTGAGGGAAATAGCTATTTTAACAAGCGAATATTTCAAGAAGTCTCCACTATTCCCATGATACACTGGGGTTTCACGTTGATTTTTTTTACACAGATCAATCATCAATCTCTATATGTTTTATGAAATGGGATATAACTAACGCAATACAAACCGCGCCGCTCGCCAAAAAAAAATGGTTAAGGGGAAATTTCTTCTTCAAGTTATGCTAATCATCATAAAAAAGACATTGTGATATTCTGTGCTTTCTCAATCCACGAGCATCTTTAATTCAGACGCCGAAATGCTAAGGCATTCTAGTTATGTATTTTAGATTTTCTGATAAAACATATATGAAATCATTTAAATCAGGGTAAGAATTACGCTAAATGGTATGGTCCCTAATCTGTTGCTCACCCGGTCCTTAATTTACATTTTAAAATAAAACTTTCTCGTTTGTTTTGTGGAAGGAACGGGTCGTCCCTAGTATTTATCGAATTGTTAGTTTCATTGGTTGGTCAGATCGCTCTCTCTCTCTCTCTCTCTCTCTCTCTCTCTCTCTCTCTCTCTCTATATATATATATATATATATATATAATTTATCACTTCGTACATTTTGGATCAGCTCTTCGGACGAATAAGGCATGTCCTAATTCGCTCCACTTTTAACATTGATTGGCAAGCCTAAAGACCAAAAAACATGTAATCTGCGTTGTAAATACGTTTGCAGATTGGTGTAGTTGTAGTGCTAGATGTATTTATATGTAGTTTTTTTTTTATTATTCTCTGTTGATATTGGCCATATTATGCAATTCTTTTTGTTTGTCCTGAAGAAGGGACGGGTCGTCCCGAAAATTAGACAATCTGGTTGTTCGTGTCGTTGGTCATTTTAGTGCTTTGTATGTATGTATATATATATATACATATATATATAAAGCACTAAATAATCACAACTAGGTACTGAAATTTTTCGCCCCAGCCCGGGGTCGAACCAGCGACTTACGCACCCACCGCCTAGCAAGACTGTCAAACCATATATATATATATAAATATATGAAGTTCCTGTACCTAAATTATTGAAATATATCAATACAATGTCGATAATTCCATATTACTTAAATTAGTTTCCAAAGCATAGAACATTGGTAGTTGGTTTTTGTTTTTTGTTTTTTTGTTGTTTTTTTTTATTGTTTTTTTTTTGGGTTTTTTTTTTGCAGTTGGACATGGTTTCTTATTCGTTTGAATTTTCCATTGTGTTGACTATCGTCGTGATTTTCCTGGGTAATAGGTCGTACGAAAGTCACGTGATTCGCCACCGTGTAGGAAGAAGACGCATCCTCTGTTATTGTAGCTTTGCTAAAACATGTATCAGAGCTTAAAATTCTATCTAACGTGTAGAAACATGTACCAGACGTTAACATTCTATTTAACATGCTGTATTTGCATCCTTCGTTATATTGAAGATTTTTCTCATTAATGAAAGGCGATTAATTAATCTTGATTAATTCGTAAATTGGGTGCTCTTTTACAGTTTGTGTTTATATATCGTTTTAATCCCTTTTTTTCTTGCATGTGGTATTCAATAATGTAGGATAACATTTTGTGGTTATATGAAATTTCTCAGTTGCCAAACATTGCTTGCTCTGTCACAAACATAGAAGATGGCATATTAAATTGATAAATGCGAACAAAAGTCGTCATTGTTCAATATTTGACTACTGTAGATTCCTAAATATACGCGAGGAATTTATCATCGCGTAATTTCGCGAGATGCTTCACTCGTGAAATAAAAATTTTCTGTGGTCAATATACATGTATGAACTTTCGATTAACAGATCACATTCGAATTCATGTTCACGCAATCTGACGCATAAAATAAGTAATCTATGGTGTTCGAATGACAAGGTCACCGATATCAAATACACCTTTCCCATTTCAGCTTTTGTAGCATGCAATGTGATTGCACCGCACAGACTGACAGATCTAAGAATGATTTCTAAGGAAATTCTGATCAAATATTTAAATCAGTCGTTGTTCAATTCATAATGAAAAGAACGAAAACCAACAAATGAATCGAATCTTAAATAAAGCATGTAAGTTGTTAGAATTAATTTAATCAATGAATTACATGTATGTTCAAATGAAACAAAAGAATTAAATCTTTCTGCCGAATTATTCAATTGAAAAATCTGAAGTTGGAGGTTCCATTCCAGCGACACACTTTGTATAATTAGAAAAAATTAAAAGTACATTGTAGCCTCATTTGCAAATAAAAGCAATATTTCGAATGGCAAAATGATGTATCTTCCCTGGTTTGTGTTAATACTTTTAAATGTGGGGAAAAAAATGTGAATACCATAACTTTTTTCCCCTGATATATTGCTTCCAGGTAGGATCCCATGTGACAATGTAATTAACAACGGAATATTGATCAATGGAAGCAATTTTGTAAATTACAAAATATCATTTAAAGTTAAGGTTGCGAATACAGGGAGATAACTCATTACAAAATAATGTGATTTCATTAATTCTTTCTCTTTTAATTGATCATTATGCACCAGTTGAGTTTATTTCAATGAATTGCTTTGACGAATTTTTTAAAATGAAATTTCACTTTTTTATATATATATTTGTCATGACCTTTTATTAAAAAAAAAATCTTTATTATTTAAAAAAAATGCAGTTAGAAAGAAGTTTTGTCTTTTCCACATTTTGACATTTTCCTTCAGAATCGCTTGAGCGATTTTGATAAAGTTGATAGAGATTAAGTGCTAAAGGTCCCCATCAAATATTTTTGGTTTTTGTCCGGATCCGCTAAAGGTCGCGCCACCAAGTTAAAAAGTAGGTCACTGACGGCGCCCTAATTATGTGCTATTTATAGAAACGAGTTTGGGTACATACATGTATGGGTTTTACTGCTTTAGTATTTAGTATTATCATAGCTCTATTTTACTGTAGATCTTTTAAAACCTGTGTGGTTAGCAAATATCAATGTTGCCATAGTAACCATCAAAATCTCAAAATTGTGTATTTACATGGAAATATCATATTTACAATTCATTTTGCAAACACTTCTTTAAATACCTTTGAATACATACGGAAATCTAAATGTTCCTAAAAATGAGTATCTTTATATATTCATCTATCTGTAAAGAGTTTCATTTCATGTTGTTGTTGTTTTTTTGTATTCAAAGTTGCAACCCTATGCATATATACATATATCACGAGCATTGTTTTAGATATGGAATATGTGTCACGACTTTTCTATAAACATCTGTCATGTGTATAGTGAACGTTGGAGGTTTTCTTCGCCTATGGGAGAGGATTTCACCGTTAAAACATTTGCCATTCAGATATACAGCATGTAATAGCTCTCTGTTTATGTAGCTTTCCTATCATCTTGTCTCATTCGAGACAAAATGTTCATTATCTGGACTATCCGTGACATTCATGGTCGTAACAGTGAGGCTTCTGTTCTTTGTGAAAAAGCCCTCTGTGAACCGGGTCCAATATCTGACTTTCACTTCTACTTCCTGGTACTTGGAGAAGGAGCAGTCACTACCTATTATAAACGTCATAGGTCTCACATGGCGCCAGGATAAAGAACTGAACGTAGCCCCCCCCCCCCCCCCCCCCCCCCCCGGTTGCGAAACAAGCGCCCAATCTAACAAGCTACTGTAACCGATAGAAGGTTTTTATTTTAAAGGTATTAATGAAAACCCATACTCCGTGTTAGGATTTAGATCTAAATGCTCTTTTTCCAAAAGCATTTTCGAGACTACATGTACTTGCAGTGTATCGATTTTAAAAAGAAAAATAAGTTTTATTTTCAGTTGTTCATTTTATTGCAGACACTGCTGTTACGTAAGTGTGAAATGTTTTGGTTACTAAGCACTCGTAAAATTTATAATGGAAAGATTGTAGGTGGTGAGAACGACTTAATATTCCAAAAAAAAAATCAACGATGAACCTCTCGAATTCCTTCTGGAGGGTTTTTAATCCGCACTTCGACGGGTAACTTTAATAGAAAGTGATGACGCAATACATTATGGCGCAAATCTCCATTTAAGTCCCCTGGCATGATAATAATTTCAACCAGTTCTATTTCGGCATAACGAGAGTCAAATTGAAACTGTAATGTTGTTCCTGGTGTAACCTTGCAGTGATAAAAACCACACAGTCAACCATTAAGTTGCTAGGAGATCGAAGTGAAACAACTGTAATTCAATCTAATGTAACTTGAATGTGGTGTATGAAAGGTGAAGATAACGAACAGTGATCAATCCCATAAGTCCTGTAAGCAATACAAAATAGAGAATTGGGCAAAAACGGACCCCTGGATATACACATACCAGAGATGGGATCAGGTGCCTATAAAATGCCTGTTTCAGATAAGGTAGTGAATTCTTGGTATTTGTATATATATGTCAGTTTTCTGGATATCAGTTTCTTACAAACAACGACGAAACCGTATATTAACTATGGCATGTCACACGTTGCAATATTTGATCTTTTCCATTTGTATTGTATAATTTTCCATTTGTATTCTATACTTTCCATTTGCATTGTATAATTTTTCATTTGCATTGTATAATTTCCATTTGTATTGTATAATTTTCCATTTGTATTCTATATTTTCCATTTGTATTGTATAATTTTCCATTTGTATTCTATATTTTCCATTTGTATTATATATTTTTTTCGTTTGCATTGTATAATTTCCATTTGCATTGCAAAATCTTTCATTTATATTGCATCCGAGGGATTGTTTATTTTGATTTGTTACGAAGGATTTCATCAGTTTAGGTCCCACTTATATTTAGTCGTCACCAGGTGACGTACCACAAATAGACTTACTATGCTACATGTATGGGCACAGTGGCGTAACATTGGGGGTACTTTAACGTGTCAACGCCTGTCGATATTTACGTCTAAGGTTTGATGCAGCCATGACACGAGTAGAACTCGAACATGCAACTTCACAGTTATGAACCAAAGGGCATATCACTGAACTACCGCGATCGGTTCCATATAGGACTAGTTGAACATAAATGTAGCCAGCAATGAGGAATCTTGCGCCGGGAGACACCCCCCCCCCCCTTCACAAATGATATTTTATATACAGATGTCGAAAAAAGCATGCATGTACGTTTTATTTTGTCAGAACGCACTTGTCCAGGGGACTTCCAGGGGCGGATCCAGGAATTGCGGTTACGGGGGCGCCATTTTATGAGGCACGGGGTCTGGGGGCTGCCTCAAGTGGGTAGGGGTCCAGGGGGCGAAGTCCCCGGAAGCTCCTGGATTTTACAGATTTCATAGGGCTTGAAATATGTCATTTTTAATCAAGTGAAATTAGTAAAATGACGCAAATTTTAAGGGTTTCTGGAAAAATTAAGTTCTCTCAATAAAGTACTTCAAGAAATCAAAAGACTTTGTCATTTATTTTTCCGGGAATGGAAGAAATCATTGCTTCTTTTATTGTTTGATACATTTTTCTAAACAAGATACCAAGATTTACCTTAAATTTGGAAATTTTGAGGGGGGGGGGGGGGGCGCCGGCTGCGCCCCCCCCCCCTTAAATCCGCCACTGACTTCGCCCTCCAACTGCAACCCCCCTCCCCCAAGGCTTTGCACTGGATTCACTAGGGATCTTAAGATAGTCCCCAGACATCCAGCAGTTTACTGCATCCTTTCGTTCAGAATTATCTAGATCAGCCAGTGGTTAAATAGGAGACTAGTTTGAATATGCTGATCACATTAGACGCATAAAAGCGATCAATTAATGGGGTGGGGGGGGGTTACGCCATTACACTTAGCAAATACGGTACATTCCTGCGAAACGTGGCTCCTGAACTTTACATCTTCAACATCTCGCGCATTACAAAATTCGATAAACGATAACTTAAGATTAATCCATTGAATAGTTGTAACAAACCAAACTCGAGGTTAACAATTGGTGGGGACCCAAGGGCTGAATTAAGTTCCCCGAATCTACTGAATTCTGACTTCATAAAAATGTGCATGCTTTTCTGGACAGTTCTATTTTTAAAAAAAATGATCGGGGGGGGGGGGGGGGGGGGGGTCGCCATTACTAGAGCTAGCTAAGTATTTTTAAAAATAACTAGTCCAGGACCTGGTCGTGGTAGTTCAGTAATATATCGCTTGGTTTGTGGGCGAGAGGTCGTGAGTTCGAGAACCGTTACCTTTTCTGGACAGTTCTATTTTTCAAAAAAATGATCAGGGGGGGGGGGGGGAGGGGGTCGCCATTACTAGAGCTAGCTAAGTATTTTTAAAAATAACTAGTCCAGGACCTGGTCGTGGTAGTTCAGTAATATATCGCTTGGTTTGTGGGCGAGAGGTTCAACTCCGGGAACGAAGTCCAACTCGCACAGCCACATCTTGGACGGATCGATAAGCCCCGGCAGAGGGGCAGTCACAGCCCCCTGAGGAGGTCCCTCGATTCCCAATCGATAATACACCGGATAACCCGGGTGAGTCTTGCAATTTTTTGTTGGGCCAAGCGGCCTATTTACCCTTACCTTGTCAAATCACATCGACATGCGATGATATCGGTAGTCATGTCCCGCTTAAACTCAAGCAAAAAATATGGGAGGGGGTATTGATCTGTCTGTCCTACTCAAATCGGCTACGGAATTGGAGCAATTTGAGTCCCATGGGGATTTACAACTTGTCCATGGCAAGCTATGCGTAGTCAAGCGCCAACTAAACTCCTTCTTGAGCATAGAAAAGTGGACATCAGCTTTCATGATTTACATGAGCATCGTTCTTCAACATAGCCAAACGGCTCGAGAAATGCTCAAGTACATGCGAAACATTAGGCTTGCAGCTAATCGTTCACAAAATTGGCACAAGTATGACGAGCAATTCCGGCTCCGTAAAGCCTCCAACCCTGCTATGTCTTGGGGAGAAATTCACAGCGAATTTTGGTTGATGTACATAAACCAATCAAATTTCACTAATCAACAGTCGGCCCTGGCCAAGTTTAAAGCTCAGGCATCAACCAACTCCTTTAATACTACGTCGGTAGGCCATGCATTACAAAACCAAATAAAATTTTGTATTTCGTACAACTCTGGTAAATCCTGTAATTTCTTCACTAGATGCCGCTACAGTCATTCATGCAGTCAGTGCAGAGGGAAACACCCCAGAGTCAACTGCAGGAATTAAAACCCTGCATTCTTTGGGGGTACAGTCCTATTCTACTGCAGTCCCTCAAAAAGCACCTGCAAGGCTACCAACATGCGAAATGTCTCTTAGACGGTTTTACTTTTGGTTTTAGACTTCAGTACTTGGGTCCGAGGGGGGCGAGATTAAGTAAAAACCTCTCAAGCCTTCATTCTAACCTATCAGTAGCATGCACAAAAATCAACAAAGAGTTGTTGCTTAACCGGGTGGCTGGGCCTTTTTCCCAACCCCCTTTTATAAACCTCAAGGTCTCCCCACTGGGTTCAGTCCCCAAAAAGGATGGAGACATGAGGCTCATACATCATCTCTCATATCCTCAAGAAAATTCAGTTAATTGTTTTATTGATTCCACGGCCTGTTCTGTTAATTATTCAACCTTAGATGAGGCAGCAGTCATGATTGCTAAGCTGGGGCCAGGCGCCCTTCTGGCCAAGTCTGACATCAAGTCTGCCTTTCGTCTTTTACCAATATCCCCTGCTGATTTCGAACTCCTTGGTTTTAAGTTCCAAGGTCATTTCTATTTTGACAAAATGGTTCCTTTTGGCTCTTCTATTAGCTGTGCCTTGTGGGGAAAATTTGCTTCCTTTTTACAATGGCTTATTCAACAGCACACAGGCAATGAATTTATCCTGCATTATTTAGACGATTTTCTATTTTGCAGCTGTAAATCTTCCCCAGTCTGTCAACACACAGTAGACAAATTTAGGTCTCTCTGTCAGGATCAAGGGGTACCAATTGCAGAAGAAAAAACCGTTGAACCAACTACATCTCTCGTATTTCTGGGTATTCAATTTGATACCCTGAGTATGACCATGGCCCTATCATTAGATAAGTTGAATCATTTATGGCAAGTTATTAATTCTTTTCTGGCTGCCCGAAAAGTCAGCTTATGGGCCTTCAATCATTAATTGGTTCACAAAATTTTGCCTGTAGGGTGGTATCCCCAGGACGCGCCTTTTGTCGACGCCTCATCAATGCTACAATTGGTATTACTAAACCTCATCATAGAGTTACATGTAAGCTCAATCACAACATTAAGCAAGATCTTTGTATTTGGCAAGTTTTCCTTCAGTCTTTTAATGGCGTCTCGGTTATCAACCGTCCCTTTCTAGATAGTCAAACCATTCAGCTTTTCACAGATAGCACTGGGGGCAACCATGGTGGTATCTATTTCGGGGGTAGGTGGACCCATGGTTCCTGGCCACCCGCCTGGTTTGAATTGGGTATCACCAGGGACATGACATTTCTGGAACTCTTTCCAGTTTCAGTAGCCATCACTTTGTGGTGCCATCTGTTCCAAAGTTCTCAACTTCTTTTTCACATTGACAATTCTGCTGTAGTACAGGTACTCAATACTTTTACTTCCAAATCCAACAGAGTCATGGGTGTAATCAGACAGTTAGTGCTACTATTACTACAATACAATATTCAGTTAAAAGCCACTTACATTAATACTAAGGCCAATCACATTGCGGATGCATTGTCTCGTTCGCAGTGGGCCCGTTTTCGAAGACTTGCACCAGAGGCAGACCAGTGGCCTACACCACTACCAGCCCACATATGGGACTTATAGAGCAGGAAACATCTAGACTTCTTGACAGGTCACTGACTCACAACACTCACCTGGCATACAATACAGCTTTAACCAAGTTTAAACAGTTTACTTTACTGTATGGTTTCACTAGCACATGGCCTGTCCCTGTCGATCAGCTGCTGCATTACATTGCTTACTTGTCACTAAATCAGCTTACATATAGGTCCATTTGTTTGCACTTGAGTGCAATTGCTTATCAACATAAAATCCAGGGTTTCCAAGATACTACTAAGGCATTCATTATCACAAAAGCCCTGGAAGGTGTCAAGCGATCTGTAGGCGTCAACCAAGATATCAGACTTCCTATATCATACCAATTTGTTAAAATCATTCATGCTTTAACATCAGTATGTCGCTCGCCTTTTGAATCATGTCTTTTTTCAGCAGGCTTTTCATTGGCATTTTACGGTTTGCTCAGAGTCAGTGAAGTTTTGTCATTGCTGATTTCACAAGTTTCTCAAAACCAGCTAGGTCAAGTGTCAGTAATTTTACATAGGTCCAAGACTAACCAAACCGGCAAACCCCTAGTTTGTCAAATTATCAAACTTCCGGACACCAATTTCTGTCCAACACTACAAATTAAGGCATATTTACAGCTTACCCCCCCCCCCCTACTAATACATTGCTCGTTCATACGGATGGCACTCCTATGACACGTTTTCAGTTCCAGGCAGTCCTTCAAAAGGCTCTGTCATTCCTTCAACAATCTGGCCATTTCAGGTCACACAGTTTCCGTATTGGCATGGCAACTGAATTAGCAAAGCGGGGATATTCACATACTTATATTCAGCAACAGGGTAAGTGGAAGTCCAACGCTTTCTTAGCATACATTCGACCTCATTAGTTTAAGCCATTATTTAAAAAAAAATATTCTCCACACACACACCCTCATTATCAGTCAGACACCACAGACACAGACTCAATTCATGCATAGCACTGAGGTACTTCAGTTATACTCATTGCTACTCTCAAGTAATGCAAGACAAGTATTACAGGTAAAACTATTTGGATTGTTGGGTCGTCGATCCCATATTGGGCTGGCATTGCAGCACAAGACAGACCAGGAGGGAGCAACCTCAACTTGCAGGCCAACATCACCTGGAAGGTTTCAGAGGGCTCAGATGGGACCAGTTGGAGGACAACTTCAACGATTTATTACTGGAGCACAATCATAAACCCCTTGAAATTGTACTCATTCACTTAGGATCCAATGATTTAACTACTGAGCATGCCACATCAAACAAATTTAAAGATGCACAATGTACCATGTTACGATTCAATGCGCTCTGGCCAAATACAACCCTTATCTTGTCAGCTATCCTACCTCAAAGATATTGGCATTTTGCCCCACTTGATGCTGGTCCCAAAATTTACCAAAAAAAGGATAAGAATTAATAGCTGCATGAAAAAATTCATGGCTAACTAGGTAAGAGGTCTGTACATTGAACACGACCATGTCATCAAGGCTACTGAGATTGAGTTGTTCCGAACAGATGGCACTCACCTGTCGGATCTGGGAAATCAATTATTTCTCAACAATATTCAAGGGGCCTTGGAATATTTTTTCAAACGTCAAGGCGTTTCTTACCCGCCACACAAGTGATAACATTTCATGTTTGGTGCTGTTTGTGAATTGTGTGCATTACTGTAACTTTATGCAGCTCTAGGTTCAAGTACTGTGGTTTGGTCAAATGGACATAAAATTCTTATTCATGTAACTCATTTATTGTATTTTGATTTTCACTCAGTTGTTTTGTTCATGCTACCTGTTTTTTGTGGGGGACATTGTTCCAATGTCTGTGGCCGTACTAGGGAGTCGGTTATGGTATGTGATGACTATTTCTGCTCCAAAACTTGGTTGTTTCCCCCACCTGCTTCTAAAGCAGGGGGCAGTTTACAGTACTATAAGTTGTAAAAGTTAAAACAAGCCAACTAATAGTGGGGCCACCACCGGGGACGGTTGGGGTCACACCCACCTCACTTCAGTGAGGGGGTGCTACAGTCTGATGCATGTTAAGGGCTTATGTCCAACATGATAATGTACATACCAGGTAGCACTGCAGAAGACAGGGTGAGAAGGGCGGATCTCGCTTACCTCCTTAGAACGCTGGCGTCCGTTCAGGTCTGGGCACTGAATGTTTTACTCGGGCCCCCCAGTGTACCCCTTACAAGTTAAGTTAAACTGGCTCACTGGGCGACTCCCCAGTTACCCCACAAAATGTTTCACATGCGGCCGATATTGTCCATTTTAGAATATCCTGAATGTACCATTGCTGCTATATCAATAAATTGTAAAACGTTGCTTGTGTCTTTCATTCACTGCAATGAGTCAGAGACCTGTTATTACTGCCAGTTTTTTGGAGTTTATCCATTAGGCGGATTCTTTAATTAATCGTATTAAATGTCTGAAAGATATTTACATCTTGAGGTTTGTAGAAGTCATTGGTATCATCAAACATTCTATGTAGGAAGCATTTCTGTACTGGAATCAATTCGTGTAACAGTGCACAATGTATGTCAATATAGTGTAATCAGCACCTGTATATGTACATGTAACAGTGTAGAAGTCATTCGTGTAATCAACACCTGTACATGTAACAGTGTAGAAGCCATTCGTGTAATCAGCACCTGTATATGTAACAATGTAGAAGTCATTCGTGTCATCAGGACCTGTGTATGTACCAGTGTAGAAGTAAGTCATTTGTGTAATCAGCACCTGTACATGTAACAATGTAGATGTCATTCGTGTAATCAGCACCTGTATATGTAACAATGTAGAAGCCATTCGTGTAATCAACACATGTAACAGTGTAGAAGCCATTCGTGTAATCAGCACCTGTATATGTAACAATGTAGAAGTCATTCGTGTCATCAGGACCTGTGCATGTACTAGTGTAGAAGTAAGTCATTTGTGTAATCAGCACCTGTACATGTAACAATGTAGATGTCATTCGTGTAATCAGCACCTGTACATGTAACAATGTAGAAGCCATTCGTGTAATCAGCACCTGTGCATGTAACAGTGTAGAAGTAAGTCATTTGTGTAATCAGCACCTGTACATGTAACAATGTAGATGTCATTCGTGTAATCAGCACCTGTGCATGTAACAATGTTGAAGCCATTCGTGTAATCAGCACCTGTGCATGTAACAATGTAGAAGCCATTCGTGTAATCAGCACATGTAACAGTGTAAAAGTCATTCGTGTAACAAGCACCTGTATATGTAACAGTGTCGAAGGCATTCATGTAATCAGCACCTGTATATGTAACAGTGTAAAAGTCATTCGTATAACCAGCACCTGTATATGTGTAAGACTCCAAAGTACGATGGTCCCTCCAAAGTGCGATGGTCTGCGCGAAACCCCGATGGTGTAACACGCCAAAGTGCGATGGTCCACACTCATGCGCCAAAGTGCGATGGTGTGACACGCCGAAATCCATTGGTTTGTAAACGACACAGTGTTTTGGTACAGACTGAACCAACCATATGTTGTTTCACCAAAATATCTGTGCAAAATCCATGCACAAAAAATAAGAATAAGAACTTATTTTATTACCATTTAGTTGTGTTTTTAAACACAATTTTCCAACGCGAAATCGTATAGAATGTTTAGCATTCTAACATACCCCCAGGAATTTAATACGTGTACGTCAAAGTATTTAAATGATCATGAATTAAAGAATGTCTGGGCGAAGTAGAGAGTTCGACAACGAATGTACTTTGCCGTTTTCACTATCCTCAACAATGTAAACCTCGCCATTACTGTCGTCCATGTTGCATTTCTTTGGTTTTATTTTGAAAGACGTTAAGAATGATGTCACAATGACGTGATTGAACTCGGCACCATCCGTCTTTGGCGCGACCATCGCACTTTTGGGTCCGTAACGTTAACAAACCATCGCACTTTGGCGCAGACCATCGCACTTTGGCGTGACCATCGCACTTTGGAGCGACCATCGCACTTTGGAGTCTTACATATGTAACAATGTAGAAGTCATTCATGTAATCAGCACCTGTATATGTAACAGTGTAGAAGTCATTTGTGTCATCAGTACCTGTATGTGTAACAGTGTAGAAGTCATTCGTGTAACCAGCACCTGTACATGTAACAATGTAGAAGTCATTGATGTAATCAACACCTGTATATGTAACAGTGTAGAAACAATGTGTTGTGTAATCAGCACCTGTATATGTAACAGTGTAGAAGCTATTAGCGTAGTCAGCACCTGTACATGTAACAATGTAGAAGTCATTCGTGTAATCAGCACCTGTGCATGTAACAGTGTAGAAGCCATTCGTGTAATCAGCACCTGTATATGTAACAGTGTAGAAGTCATTCGTGTAATTAGAAGTCATTACTATCTACTACGCAAGCTTTCAGCTCAATCTCCATTGATCACTCACTGACATTTGTTCATTGCCATTGCATTAATCTCGGCTCTTTGTCGTTATTGCTGGCCAAAAGCATATTAGGATTGTGACATCATCCATTATCAAATGAGTAGCATGTGCAGCAGCCCAGCGGATGGGTGACCTGAACGCGTCACTCACAAAAATGCATATGCAGTGGCAAGGATATAGTAAGAATGGGTTGTGTATTGTATGCAATTTCATGTTTAACATTAAATTAATTCCATGTGGGAAAATAACACTCCTGTATTGGAGATTTATTTTTAACAAGCATTCACTTCTAAACAACACAATTATAGCAATATGTTTCCTTGTTAAACATGTATGCAAGAAAACGTAATCACAGTAGTATTATGTACAACTTACTTTTAAAGTTTCACTTTTTATGAAATGACAACACATTTCTGCGGTTTTAAAAACATTCATACATCAACCATGCCCAAATCTACTTACAACTGCAGAATAATGTCTGTATAGGTTTTATAATGGTAATATATTGATTTTGAGAGATTAGTTTTATACACTAGTTAACGTTAGACGATTGTATGGATCCTAAGAAAGAAATGCTTATAGACTTGCTCTCTGTGTTTCTAATTCAAAGCAATGTCAAATTCATGAAAATCCCAAGAATTGCAATATTGTTGGAATTCTGAACTTTCTTTTGATTATTCAAACATACACATGTAATATTGAACACCATGCATACTATTTTAAACTATCATCATCTTTGAATATATGTCTTTCAAAAAAAAAAAGATAGCGAAACACAAAATATCAATGTCCCTTAACCATGCCATACGTATAACTTTCTATACATATCAAGTCAAACTTCATGTGCTAATTAATAAAATGCACATAACCCCTCGGCGTGAATGGAAGCAATTTAGCACCGCCAATTAACAAATGGCATTCCGGAAAGTTTTTAATTCCATAAAAGTTTCGCAGGAGCCCCAGATGTTCTGAAAGCTTACAAAGCACTTTGATAGAAATGGAGGTCGTCATCAGCTACATAAGCTGCTGTTTAATCAGGTATTATTATGATAAAAAAAGAGGATTCGGTTACTAACGCTTTCCTTATCTGATTACATCGTCTATGGTTATCTGAAACTGACACTGCAATGCTCTTCAGCCCTCGGTTCCCCGTGGAGCTTCGTTTAAGTACATTGTGTAGATATAGTAGTATTGGACTTCTCTGTGCTGTCATTGTGTAGATATAGTAGTGTTAGGCTTCTCTGTGCTGTCATTGTGTAGATATAGTAGTGTTAGGCTTCTCTGTGCTGTCATTGTGTAGATATAGTAGTGTTGGACTTCTCTGTGCTGTAATTGTGTAGATATAGTAGTGTTAGGCTTCTCTGTGCTGTCATTGTGTAGATATAGTAGTGTGTGCTGTCATTGTGTAGATATAGTAGTGTTAGGCTTTTCTATGCTGTCACTGTGTAGATATAGTAGTGTGTGCTGTCATTGTGTAGATATAGTAGTGTTGGGCTTCTCTGTGCTATCATTGTGTATATATAGTAGTGTTGGACTTCTCTGTGCTGTCATTGTGTAGATATACTAGTGTTAGGCTTTTCTATGCTGTCACTGTGTAGATATAGTAGTGTGTGCTGTCATTGTGTAGATATAGTAGTGTTGGACTTCTCTGTGCTGTCATTGTGTAGATATAGTAGTGTTGGACTTCTCTGTGCTGTCATTGTGTAGATATAGTAGTGTTGGACTTCTCTGTGCTGTAATTGTGTAGATATAGTAGTGTGATGTCATTGTGTAGATATAGTAGTGTTGGACTTCTCTGTGTTGTCATTGTGTAGATATAGTAGTGTGTGCTGTCATTGTGTAGATATAGTAGTGTTAGGCTTCTCTGTTCTGTCATTGTGTAGATATAGTAGTGTTGGACTTCTATGTGCTGTCATTGTGTAGATATAGTAGTGTTGGACTTCTCTGTGCTGTCATTGTGTAGATAGAGTAGTGTTGAACTTCTCTGTGCTGTCATTGTGTAGATATAGTAGTGTTGGACTTCTATGTGCTGTCATTGTGTAGATATAGTAGTGTTGGACTTCTATGTGCTGTCATTGTGTAGATAGAGTAGTGTTGAACTTCTCTGTGCTGTCATTGTGTAGATATAGTAGTGTTGGACTTCTATGTGCTGTCATTGTGTAGATATAGTAGTGTTGGACTTCTATGTGCTGTCATTGTGTAGATATAGTAGTGTTGGACTTCTCTGTGCTGTCATTGTGTAGATATAGTAGTGTTGGACTTCTCTGTGCTGTAATTGTGTAGATATAGTAGTGTGATGTCATTGTGTAGATATAGTAGTGTTGGACTTCTCTGTGCTGTCATTGTGTAGATATAGTAGTGTTGTACTTCTCTGTGCTGTCACTGTGTAGATAGAGTAGTATTGGGATTCTCTGTGCTGTCATTGATATTGTGTGGTGTTTTGATTTGCTTTATCTGGAATTTTATGCTTTTTTGATATTTTGTTTATCACTATGGTTACTGTAAAGAATATGTTCATTAAAGATGGTGATTTGACCCATTTTTCAATACAGGTTATTGCCATTACGTTTATATATAATTATTTTGTATCAAAAGTTTTTTAAAGAAACGTTTTCTAAGTTTCTTTTGTTTACCATCACCTGTACAGCTGTGGTACGATAATAAGTAAAGCATACATCAGTGCTAAATCCAAGTTCACGTCATAGATTTTTGGGACATTCCTCAGCAAAATATTCATTACATAATACCATTGTTCATTTTTGATAATTGATAATTTTAGTTTACTTCAGTAAAAGCTTAGATACTTTAATTTACTGTAATTAAGGTGGCATATTTCTGCTATCATTTGTCAGATAATAATGTAAACTTGTCAGATGATTGTGTCAACTTATCAGTTAATAATTCAGACTTGTCAGATGCTTATGTCGATTTGTCAGATGATTTTGTTCACTTGTCAAATACTGAAAAGTTAGAAGAGTAACCGTACAATGTGTCATCCAGTTAACAACACGATGATCTAACAAGTTGACATACAGATCTGACAAGTCGCCATAATGCTCTTAAAAGTCAACATAATTATCTTTCTGTCGACTTTTCAGATGATCATGCCAACTTATCAGATGATTACGTCGACTTGTTAGTTTGTGATGTTGACTTGTCAGAAAGCAGATATCAGAAAATGGCAATGATATATCACAATTAGAAGATAATGAGAAAATATGAAAGAGGAGCCCCCCCCCCAAAAGTCGACATAATCATCTGACAAATCGGCATAATTAACTAACAACTGAACATAATGACCTGACAAGTCGACATAATGATCTCACCAGTGATGATAGAAATATGCCACCATATGTTATATTCAAAATATGGTATTGTGATTTACAGCAGTAAAAAAAACTTTGATTTCGTACTTCAAACTTTTTTTTACATTACTATGGGATCTTTTTTGACATATCTGATATCAGAAACATAATCACTGATTATGTAATATGAGATATGGGGTATAATGTAGGAAAATTAGATGCTCTCTATCTCCTAAACGAAAACCTGACGTCACCAATGAAAAGGGTAGGTACTATTCAGCGCGGACGACAGTGAAAACATTGGATTGAAATTGTAGTTTTTGAGTCAATTTCATGCACAAACATCTTCTGAAATACGTTGATGATCATTACATACTCACAGTAAATGTTAAGACAACATCTTTAAATACCATAACCTTCGTAAAGGATGATTATAGATCACTTCACTTAAATAAAAAGCTTTTTGAAGATCGTATAAAAATCTGGGAAAATGCTGCGTTCGTGATCGAAAGCAAAGTGAAAAGGGCAGGCACGATTTGCAGTGCGGACGACCGCAAAAACATCCACGATTGAAATTGTAGTTTTTGAAGTGAATCTCAGTTCACTTTGAAATTACATGCATCATAACAATTAATTGTAATGGATATTGATAACTTTGAAAGACCAGCCTGTTCTTACCTTCAGCTTACGACAATGGTATCGTAAGATTAAAATTTTATTTTGCTAATTGAATTCTAATCCATACTTAGCCTTCAGTGCAGTACGTGTCAATCAAAAGCACGAAAAAATTCTTTTCAACAATAAATTCGTCAAGATAAAGTAGTGCGTCGATCTTAAGGGAAGATTTTCATACAAATGAAAATGTAGCAAACTATAATCAAGGTCTTCAAAATTTGCAAGGCTTACCCCCCCCCCTTCCTCCCCCAATGCATTTAAGTTCAAACAGTAAACACGAACGAGATTCGAACTTGCCATCAAGAAATCAAAAGATGACTTTGTAACTGACCGAGCTATATGTATTGACAGTTAAATAAAAATGGATATAGATACAAATGTAATTTTTTTTTTAAAGTTTAAGTTAAAGTTACTTTGGAAGGAAGTACATCACATAATAGAGGTAAATCGAATTCCTGTTCATGCAAATTTTCTACGAAAAGTTAACGCACAAACATTATTATAATTAATATTCATCTCTTCAAAATCCTCTGGTAGATTTTTTTTTAATAAAAACCAAAAAAATTCTTTATACAAAAGTTTCATGTATTTAGATATATATCCTCTTAAAAAATAAATCAAAGTATGAAAAAAAAATTCAATTTCAATAACACTCCCAAATGACAATCAGATCATGTCGATAGGACCCAAATCTTCATCTAGTGTTGCGATTCGGGACAAGCGATTAAATGGGATATTAAGCTATTACTAAAAGTATGTTGTATCACCAGGGGTTTAAAATTTCAGAAAAGTACAAATCTCATGCCGTCTGAATCTTTTCTTCACTTTCACATTAGAACAGCCAAGTTCTTGATATTTTACGCTTTTAGAAGACCCCGAGACAACAAATGACAAAACTACTTCTGAAATGTCACTTTATGCAACAAATGTCATTAGTGATCATATCTAGATGAACATTTGAAGTGTTTAAAGTAAAAATTCCGTATAACTAGTGCCACTCTGAATTTTCATCAGAGTACTAGTATTTGACTTGCATCACAATATTGTAGTCACCCTTATCATCAAGTTGTTTTTGTTTTGTTTTTGTTTTTTTTATTTTGAAATGTATGTCTCTCGAATCTTTTCGATCTATTCTTAGAAAATGTATCAAAGAGTGGAAGAAAGGCATTACTAGGCAACAAAATTATCCAAAAGAGCGATAGACATCTAACACATTATGAAAATTGACTGGAAATCATTCCTTTATCAAAAGAAGATTGAATCTAAAAAGAACACCAGGAACAGGAAAAAAGAGCAAAATCCTTTTGTTGGTACATTAGAAATTTGCATTTATATACAGAATTGTTATGGCTTTACATATATATGATTTTATTAACTCCAAAAAATCTTTAGCCTCAGAGATAGAAGCTTAAGAATGCCATTACCAAGGCGTATGCACTTTTCAATTCGAAAAAAAAAACCCAAACCTAACGAAACAGCAACAGAATGACTCTCAATTCATAGAAGAGAAACATATCCAGGCACGCAGCAACAGGGGGGGGGGGGGGGGGGGGGGGGGGGGGGGGCTGCTTGCCTGGATCTGTTACATTCCTGCCTTCTTTGGCAATACTGACATTCTTAAGCTCCCACTATATGGACAATGCACCTTTCCTGTATCTTTATATATAGACTAAAATTCATTGACCACCCCCACCTCCTCCGTCCGCTTATTAATAGCAGTACATGCATATACATCTAATGAATCGAAATTATGGAAAAAACAAAATGTGAAATGAATGTGGTCTTCTCAATCACCAGATATTGATGTTATAGAAAATCCAGTAAATATCGTCAACAAAATGACAGAGCTCCTTCTGAGAGTTAATGAAATATAAAATGTGTGGACTTCGCTTCCACTATATTTTATATGAGAGAAGTCAGGCAAGTCTTGCAGGTACATTTTTGTAACGCTAGACGACGGCCATTTCGACATTTTATGGCCATATACTGTGTGACATTAGGATTACTGGATCAGAAAGAAATCTGGGGTGGGTGACGATCAAAGTAGAATTTTATAACTTTTTTGAAGCGAAGGTTTGAGTAAAAATTTGTGTCATTCCTTGTGTGTGGGTGGGTTTTTTTCTTCATTAGGGGATGGTACCGTTGGGTATATACCCATACTATTATCATTAAAGACAAAATTACCGGTTCCTGTAAATGTGTTCACACCTGTCGACCTGTGAAGGGTTGTGAATAGTGAATGTGAGCAAATATATGTGAATGAGCATACCATATTGTTCTAGCTGCAATAATCTAGTCCCGTCCAATATTATACTGATATTTTTGTGAAAGGGTTACATGTACATTTATACAAATAAAATTACATGGGAATAGGACTTTTTCTCCCATGGGATTTTTGGTGGGAGCACTGTTGGGAGTGAAAATCCCACCAAAATCCCATGGGATTTTTTTTTAATTTCTGTTGAAATATCTTAAAAACTACAATAGTTACAAGTGTAAATGTTGGTGCATGTCTTGTGAACATAAAATCCTATCATTTTTTGTAAAGGGTTTATTTGTATCCTTAATAAAAGGGTTGGAGAAACTCCGGACTTTTGTCGTGTCCAGAGTTAAATATTGCACTTTTTAATGTATGCATAACGTCCTGGGTCGTAGCAGTGAGGGTTGAATGAAGATGACGGAGTGCAAATTGTAATCAGACTCAATAAAATTATTCAAAGGGAAAGAGGAAAATGATAACGATAATTCAAATTAACTGAGTGTTTCCATTATTATCGTGTGGTTTGAACGTCTGGAAATATACCAAGAAAACTTTATGGAAAGTTACGTGTCAAAGATTGGTGTTGTAAATTACACAGTGAAATGTCAGTATTATATTGATTTGGGGTGAAGGCTAAACCAGAGACATAACCCTGGAACGTATTGCAATCAAACATCGGCACAAACACCAGTCTCGTCAGATTGTCATACACTGCATAGCGTACGTCACATCCGGTCTGTAATACACGTAATGAAAGACCAAGAAAAGTCTTATTTTTCCAAGTATTGCAAACCCTCTTAAGTCTAATAGGAAGCAAATTTTATTGGTCTAATTTCCTTATAGAGATTATGTCAAAATAAAGTTACATATATGACATAATTTCATGATCTATACATCGTTACAAAACACACGTTTTCATCAGATCTCCTAGCTTTATTTCCTTCTATGTCAACCAACCAAAGGATTGTTCCGTCCGTGGATCAGATTTCTTAGTACCCAGATCGTCTTACCAGGCCACATCACAGTTTGAATCCAGAAACATTATATCTTTTATCAAGTGTCTGACTCAGAACCTGAGAAATTGTCCTCTAAAACCGCGACAGTCAACACTTTTAAATCCTCCAACACAGCTGATATTGGCTCGCTGCTCACTGGAAAAAAATACAAGTTTATTACATGGGGTTCTTTTCCCTTTTAACAAGAGACATTGCTTTAAAATATCAAAAAACAGTATCGTTAGTTCTCAAGAATTTTGTAATAAAAATGGAAATTAGTACATAAATACTGTCAACAAGCAATCCCTTAATTTTTTCTTTCTTTTCTTTTCTTATTCAACATCATGACGGGATAGCATCGTAAGCTACTCCCACGAAATAATTTTCTTTTAATAAAAATGGTTTTATTGTAATCTTAAATCTAATACCGAAAAAAGTAGGTCACAACTGGTAATGATACGAGTAAATCGCATCATGAACTTAAGATGTATAATACATGTACTAAAGTAGCGGTCGTGGACCTCCATCTTCTCTAGACAAGTGACCGATTCCCTTCCCAGGGGGAAATGAGAGCAAGAGATCGGACACATCGCATGCAAAGTTGTAGACCTCAGACCTTTTACAAACCTAAATATCTGGTCAAATATAATCACTTGCTGTCGATAACAAGGTCAACCGCTCTTAATTCTAACAACACTGACACAACTTTTCTACAATTCTGCTAAGAAACTACCAAACAAACCAAAAGAAAGCATAGGAGTACAGAAAAATGTGAAAACGTGATAAATGTCTTTCCTTCTGAATTTAGATGTGGTTATGGTGATTGGGGTCATTTAAATATTATGTTTTATTAACCTCCAGTTACTTGTACGTCTATTAAAGGCATTTACCGAGAATAGAAGAAACAATTTTCAAAATATCTGCATTTCCAAATGTTTTGTAAGAAATAACCTTTGATATTTCTTTGTAATTCTCATTAGAAAAAAAATAAAACTGCTATTATTACGTGCAGCTAGCAATGCTATCAAATTTGACCTACCAAAACTTATACTCATAAAAAAGATAACATGGTAAATACGCCATTCTTCCATTGATTTATAGCTATGGTGCAAACAAACTAGACTTTGATGTAACTAGATGTAACAAGCTAGCAAACAACAGTTAGATGTAACAAGCTAGCAAACAACAGTTAGATGTAACAAGCTAGCAAACAACAGTTAGATGTAACAAGCTAGTAAACAACAGCGTTAGATGTAACAGAACAAAACTCAAGCTTGATCTGTAGCTGATCAAAATACACCTGGCTACAAAAAACTCAATTCAATATCTCAAGACGTTTAGAACAAAAAAGCACGGAAAACTGGTCGTAACAGTAATTTTTCTACATTAAAGGGTAAATGGGCACAACTCCATCAAAAATCAACGAACCGTAACAAAACTCAAACTCGTTCCGTAACTTGTCAATATACATCTGAATACAAAAATTCAATTCAATATCTCAAGGCGTTTAAAAAAAAAAAAGTAGTCCGGAAAACTGGGTGTTGCGGAGGACTGACAAAAGTCAAACTATATATCCCGACAACTTTGTGGCGGTGGCATAAAAATTAAAGTACAGATAAATTACATTTTCAGTTCTTCATTACCGTTTACTTCAACGATAAAAATTGACCATTCCCCTCCCCTCGGAGTAAGAAAAGTGGGAAATCACGATAGAATTCACATAACTTTATACATGTAATTAATCAATGGTGAAAATCAAACGGAAAGTCTAATGCGAGATTTTTTTAAATGGGTCATAAGCTGCTTAAGAAGGAAATGTTAATGGCAGCTGCAGTATGTCAACTTCCTGCCTATTAGGGGAATCATTAATGTATAAAATAATTGCATTTTGCTTGCCCTACTCTTAATTTTGCATTCTTTATAGCTAAGAATTTTCATAGGCGCCTGGGTCAAGGATATTGCACTACAATCTAGATGTAAACAATGGAGGAAATTCGAACTATGAATAAATATTTCTCTCCAGTCTATGGTGTCAATTACTTTCTTATCATGTTTCAAGAAACTTAACTTCATTTGTCATTACCACAGAATACTAATTCATCCACGTTTTAAAAAAAATGTCTTATTATAATATCCCACTGATTCATCAAATAAAATGTTAAAAGAGTTACCATATTTCGGAGAGAAATATTTATTCACAGTTCGAATTTCCATTTTTTACATCTAGGTTATAGTGCAATATCCTTGACCCAGGCGCCTAAAGGAATTTCTAATTGCCAGATTGATCACTGTTCGTTATCTTCACCTTTTCATTGCAATGCAAAATAAAGTTTTCATTGTACTTAACGATCTTAGAATTATAGACAGGAAATGTTTGTGTTCAAATGACTCAAAAGAAACAAACCAAGCGGTAAATATGAGTGCGCATACTATTGATAAAAAGAAAGTAATATGAGAACGCATGTAAATATGCGTGACATTGATTCAAAGAAACTAAGCTGTAAATATATGTACGCATAACACTGATAAAAAGAAACTGAGCTGTAAATATACATGTACATGTATATTGTGCATACCGTTTTGTTGTTCTTCAGGTTGGTTTTGGAGACCAGTTCCGGCATTAGAGAACTGATGGTTAACATCTATTTCTGGTAATTGGGCAATCTCTGACCTTTTTGCTCTCAGCTTACTCAACAAACCCTCTTGTCTCAGTGTGGCCTGCAATTAAAAGGCTCCAATAGAAAGGGGTTGTTAGTGCAGTTAATCAGTAGTCATCATTGAAATGACCCCCAGAAGACGTAGTTTACGACCGCTTATCACCAAAAAGAACTACAGGGCACCCAATCCCATAAATTATGAATTGGTGAACACTTGTCACTCTTCATAAATAATGTAACATACGATTTTTTAAATAAATAATCATATTACAGTACTATAATCTTCCATAACTCTAGGGCACTGGGATAGTAAAATATGCATTTAATACGATAAAAGGCAAAACAACAGAATGTTTATGACACATCAAACCTTGATTTGTCAAAATTGGACAGTATTTAGACTACTGTAAATTTTAATGTTTGATCGAATTCTTCTTGCAAATTTACTTTTCGCCTGTAGGTTCTTTTTCATAAACTAGTCCACGTCAGAATCACTCAAGTGATTTACCGATGAAAGTTAATGCTACAAATGATGAATTTTCATACCTTTTTTCCAAAATGTGAAAGTATAAAAACATCTGACAGTGCTATCTGTACTGACTGTTATTACATAAAGGGCAGATAAATGTGTATCAATATAGACATTTTCTGTCAAATATCTTTTCTCTGCGTTAGAGGTATTTAAAAATTGACATAATTTTCATTATGCTAACCCTAATTACTATAAATTATCTTAGATAAATATCTCCAGCCTCCTTTAGGATAAATCGGATATTTTCCAATATCGCATAGTTCATAAAAGGGTCATTGACACGACTTCGGTGAAAAAATGTATGGATATTAATCATTTCTATGGTAGTATTTGATATGTGTAAAACATAGTAACAAAACTAAATTTCAAAAACTGGCACAATGATTTTATTTGAGACTTAATTTTCTAAACAAGGCACGAACACTGTTTAAGTTTACATGTTACGTGAATTCAGCTATCAATATGGCGCCAAAATTGACGGCTTCAAAGAAAAAAAAACTTTTACAACAAAACTTACAGTTCTTACTTCTTTGTGCTTGCTCCCTCAATTGATTTATCATTAATCTCTGTCAAAATGTTGAATGCTATTGACATGCTTTCTAGAAATCTTGGTGTTCTCACATCCGCACGTTTGTTTACAGTTCTATGAAATGCGCTCGCATTTATCTCACTTTCGATATAGATTACTTGCAACACCGTGTTTTAAATGTATAAACACGATTTAGAGAGCCGTGTTTTATGCATATATTCTTGTGTAAAATACTTTTAATCAACTTCCTTACAAAAGAACAAAATGCTCTACATTTCAACCTATCACAAATCGCGTTCATACCCCCTTAAGTGAACTGCTACTTACGTTTACAGTTCATGGACAAAATATGTGAGCAATATCGTAATGTGGAACTATTAACATTTCTAGTAGCAAAAACCATAAGCAATTTCCAGTTTAGGTTGGGCAGTGCAGTGGGTAAGAGATTGTTTGACAAGCTGTCAGTAGTGGGTACAAATCTCATAACTTAAAAAGTTTTGATACAGTACCTTTCATCATATAGAAATGAGCTGTAGGTGTGGTAATTTGAGAATTTCATATATGCACTCTGTACTTAAAGAGGTCAATATTGTGTGCAGAAAAAATTCATTGATTTGATTGCAATAATATGTATTTCAACAATAAACAACACTGACTGTATACGGAAATACATACTAGTAACATTGATCAAGATCACGGACGGAGGGAAGAAGGCTATCGACATGATTAACCCGATTCATTTCGGTAGACGGTCTGTAACAAACTTAATAACTTTATTTTACCCAGGGCTAATGCTATATATGAATTTCTTATTACCCATCAAAATATTCGGCAATCACATGACCCGTTTTATTCAATGACAGAGCATCGTTCTGGTATACGAGGTAAAATAATAGCGTATTTTCATTTTAAACATATTCTATTGCGTACTGAATACAGAATACGATTAGACAGCAGGTATTACTATCTATATACGCCTTCTCCTCACAATGCATTGCAACCCAAATGACCACAGCAAAACTTTTATAAGCATCTGGGTTTTTTTTTAATGGATAAAAAAAATCAATATATGCACCCAGGGGTACATGAGCCGAGTTGCATGGGATACATTGTAAAGTCAGGAATGATGTGGCATATTCATAATTGTGAAGAACTAAATTTAGTTTTAAACTTTTCGAGTTACTGTTCAGAAACCATATTTGTCTGAAGTTTTCAATCTATTTTCGGTCACTGTGACCTTGACCTTTGACCATTTTTTTCTCCAAAATCAATAGGGGCCTTGCTTTGCTGGTATCCAACAATATATCCATGTTTCATTTGATTCAAATTAAAAAATTTCGAGTTAACCTCCGGAAACCAATTTTTTTTTGGAATTTTAAATCTATTTTCGATCACTGTGACCTTGACCTTTGATCTAATTTCTCCGAAATCAATAGGAGTCTTCCTTACCTGGTACATAACAATATCTTTAAGTATCATTTGATTCGGATTTAAACTTTCTGGGTTATCATCCAGAAACCAAATATTTCTGAAATTTTTATTCTATATTCGGTCACTGTGACCTTGACCTTTGTTCTCCAAAATCAATAGGGGTCTTCCTTACCTGGTACCCAACAATATATCAAAGGTTCATTTGATTCGGATTTAAACTTTCTGAGTTATTATCCGGAAACCAAATTTTTCTGAAATTTTCATTCTATATTTGGTCACTGTGACCTTGACCTTTGACCTTTTTCCTCCAAAATCAATAGGGGTCTTCCTTACCTGGTATCCAACAATATATCAAAGTTGCATTTAATTAGATTGTAAACTTTTCGAGTTATCTCATCCGGAAACCAATTGTTGACGCCCAACCGCCCGCCCACATCACCAAACCAACAGCCGAGTTCAACTTCGTTGCAACTCGGCTAATAAAGGCTGTGTCCGATCATATATGAATCGGCCATTAATTAACCTAAATCTTAGGATCTTACGAAAGCAATAATTAGCTCAGCCTGTGGAAAAGTCCCCGAAGACTGGAAGCGCGGGGTGATAGTCCCACTGTACAAAGGCGGAGGCAAACCTAGAGTTCATCAGTTACAGGTCAGTAGCCTTATTACCACGTTTCTTCAACATTTTTGGAAAAAATACTTATAGTTTCTCCTGTCATATAAAAGCTTCCCTAAACCACAGCATTAAGGTTTTTTTTAAATCTTGGTTGTCTAACTGCTTCTTTTAAACTTCAAGAAACTGTTTTTCATAACTTAGAACAGGGAAATAACGTTTACGCAAGTTTTTCAGATACCAACATTTGTTACCGCCCGGAGAAATGGAATAATGATCAAACTGTACAAGATCGTATTACAGGAAAAGCATTGTCTTTTATCAATAACTGTCATTGCAATACAGATAGTTTAAAGGTACTTAAAACCAATGAAATAAAGCAGAGGTGAGTAAGCTCACATACCCCACGCTCCAACATTGCTTGACAATGCCTCACATAATGAATGGTAATGCTATGCATTACTGCAAGAACAGAACAGATGGGCTCAAAATTCAAAGTTCAATAGTGGTATAACTCCCACAAAAATTAATGAATAAAATTTTCTGGAAATATGCACATCTACACGTGTGTCCTTATTTAACTACAAAGTTTCACGAAATTCTGTTGAGCGGTCTCAGAGGAGTTGCGCTGACAAGAACAGAAGAGACAAGCTCGAAATTCTAAGTTCAAAAGGGGCATAACTCCCACAAAAATTATTAAATCAGAAATTTTCTGGAAATATGCACATCTACACAGTGTGTCCTTATTAACTACAAAGCTTCACGAATTTCTGTTTAGCGGTCTCAAAGGAGTTGCACTGACAAGAACTGGGCAGACGGGCTCAAAATGCTAAGTTCAAAAGGGACATAACTCCCAGAAAAATCATTGAATAAGAATTTCCTGAGATTATTAACTACATGTACAAAGTTTCACGAAATTCTGTTGAGCGGTCTCAGAGGAGCTGCGCTGACAAGAAAGGGACTGATGGACGGGTAGATTTTTAAAAAAACATTATACCCTCCGCAACTTCGTGCGTGGGGTATAAAAACAGTCGAGATAGTTCTCATTTCTGCAAGGGGTTAGGCAAGGTGGTGTATTATCCATATTTTTAAATATTGCTCCTTTGAATGATATTAATGATTTAAAATACTGGTACATGTATATTGAATGTAAATAGCAGTTGTCCTTTTCTTATGGAAAATAATTACCGCCAAAATTCTATGCATTCTTCTTGTAGTCTTCTTACCTATGGAATTAGGGATAACATGTAGCTTTATAATAGTTCTTTGCGCTATCTGATATAGGTTCCCAGCACCTGAATCTAATCACCGTAT